>NC_137802.1:52859475-52959475 GCF_963383645.1 Muscardinus avellanarius | reverse complement strand
AAAAAAGGAAAGTGAGGCTCAGGAGGTTCCGTAAGGTGTGCAAGGGCACGGAGTGGCCAGTGGTAGCTGTCTGCAAGTTTGACTCCCAAGCTTCCGTGCGCCCTCACACACTGGCACTATGTCTGATGCCGAGTAAGGGGCATGTGGGTCCAGGCCCAGGGGAGGCCACTGGCAGTGCCTCCCTTCAGAACCCTCTCCTGCTGCCCGTCCCCCACCTTCCTCTGGGCCCCTTCTCTAGGGCGGTGAAACCCCCAAATGCAAGCTTTTGCCCCTAGGGGGTGGGGATAGTGATCAAGACAGAGGAACTTGACAACCCAGACCATGGGGGTCTCCCTCTACTGACACCCCTCCCCATGCCATCTGCCCTCCCCCTCGTGGGTCAAGGCTGCCCGCGTCTGGTCTGTTTCATTATGCTCCGGGGGGAGGGGAGCCAGGGGGTGAGTGGGTGTCTGTGTGCATGAACATAAGGCCTCCGGGTTCATTCTGACACTGAATGAAAAACTCACCAATTATTCATCCAATCTCATTAATATGCAGACAGACATCTGTTATTTAGGAGTCAACAGCAGAGGCATTTTCTTGGGGGGAGGGGCACTTACGGACATGTCTCTCTTGTCTCTGGCTGGGGGGGGGTAGCTGCTGGGGAGTCACCCCAGTCGTCCAAATCTGGAGCCTCCTCTTCTTATCCTCACAGACAGGCAGCCTTAAGGAACACAGGAAGGGCTTGGCTAGAGATGGAGGGAGACCTGGGAACCTGGCTGGAAGGCAGGAGAGGAGCCGACATTGCACAAGAAACTACTAGAACAAAGAGCTGACCCCCTCCCTGGGAAGAGTGTGGAGTAGGGGGAGAAAGCTGTGTCAGGATTGTCTGTCAGGGTCCTGGTGTCCACTGGGAAATTAAATACATGATTGAGGGATTCTCTCAGTCACAGGAGTCGTCCCCGGGTAGCTGGGGTGGGTTACTATGGCAACACAGGGTCTCACCAAGAGGCTTCAGAAACTGTAGTGAGGGGAGTTCAGAAAGATGGAGACCAAGCTGGGCATGGTGAGCACCCTTGTAATCCCAGCATTCGGGAGGCTGAGACCGGAGGATCGCAGTTCGGGACAGCCTCAGCTACTTAGTGAGGCCCTCCGTAACTTAGTGAGACCCTATTTCAAAATTAAGAATAAAAATTAGGAAGGGGGTGTAGCTGGAGGTCAAATGCCCCTGGTTCCATCCCCAGACCCACAAAAATTGTAATTCCAATACTTGGGAGGCTGAGACAGGAGATAGCAGGTTTGCGGTCAGCTTCAGCAATGTGTGAGGGCCTCTGAAACTTAAGAGTGACCTGTTTCAAAATAAAGAATAGGGGCTGGGGTATAGCTCAGTGCTAGAGTGCTTGCTTAGCATGCGCAAAGCCCAGGGTTTGATCCCCAGCACCACATTAAAAAAAAAAATAAAGGAATAAAAAGCTGGGCGTGGTGGCACATGTTCTCGTAATCCCAGTACTTGGGAGGCTGAGACAGGAGGATGGTGGGAGTTCAAAGCCAGCCTCAGCTCCTTAGCAAGGCTCTTAGCAATTTGGTGAGACCCTGTTTCCAAATAAAATAGGTACGGGAGTGTAGCCTGGAGGTAGAATGTCCCTGGGTTCCATCCCTAGTACTGCAAATAATAATAATGATAAAAAATAAAAATAAATAATAAAATAGGGCTGGGGGTATAGTTCGGAGGTAGAATGTCCCTAGGTTCAATTCTTGGACACACACACACACACACACACACACACACACACACACACACACACACATGGGCCTGAGTTCATCTCTGCTTCTTCCTTGGGGAGCCTTTGGCAAGGGAGGACCTGTCTGAACTCAGTTTTGACACCTAGAAAAGGGGGCTGCTAGCCAGGCGTGGGGTGCACATTTGTAATCTCAGTACTTGGGAGGCTGAGACAGGAGGATTCTGGGTTCGCAGACAGCCTCAGCTACTTAGAGAGGCCTTGGGAGAAAACCCCGGCGAGTTCTTGTCTACGGAGAGCGAAGAATGACACCCGCAGACCTCAGGAAGGGGAGTAAAAGGTTTATTGGAAGCAGCAGGGAATGGGGCAAGGGTGGCTGGACACCCCCAAAGGGTCTGGAACTCTGGGTCCAGCAGCTGCCTTCAGGACAATACTTGAGAGTAGCCCAAGCCAATTGCCTTCAGGTGCAGGCTGCTTTCTTCCGGAGTCTGCCTTCAGGCCCATCAGTTGCAAACTACTTTCTCCCAGAGTCCACGCGATCTGTCAGAAAAGAGGTGCAGGTCACCCCTAGGGGCCTGGTCAGCCTAGAGTCGCCCGAGCCACGTGCCCTCAGATGCACTCTGCCTTCTCTCAGGGTCAACATGACCTGAGAGAGAGAGAGAGAGAGAGAGAGAGAGAGAGAGAGAGAGAACAGCTCCCCAAAAGGGGAGGGGGTCCCGAGCGGGAAAGTCCCTCCTTTTGCCATCTGACTGGCCAATGCCTGACCGCTTGCAAGTCCGTTTGTGGTTAGGGTGATTCCAAGGAGAATTTGCATAGGACATTTGCAAGTTCTTTGAAGGGTCTCCTTTCAGGAATGCCAGACTTGCTCGGTGGGTTTGTTGATTAGGAAACTCAGGATGGCCTTGTGAAGCTTTGACCTTCTTATCTCTGAACCTGTAGAGTTTCAGGTATCTGTTGTCTCTCAGGAAACTCAGGATGGCTTTCTGAAGCTCTGGCCTTCTTATCTCTGAGCCTTTGGAGTTTCAGGCATTTGTTGCCCCTCAGGGAACTCAGGAAATTAACTTTTTTCTACCAAGGCCTTTTCCCTATCTGCCTATTTCCTTTCTACCTCCTCATAGTGAGACCCTGTTTCAAAATAAGAAATAAAAAATAGGGCTAGGGATGTAGCTCGGATGTAGAATACCCTTGAGTTCCATCCTTAGTACCGCAAAAAAAAAAAAAAAAGGAAAGAAAGAAACAGTGGCTGCATACAGCTTGATTAGTTGTTTATTTCATTATATGATTAATGAGGCAACATTATTTCTTAAACTGTCTAATTTGTGAGGGAGACAGTTGCGAGGAGGAAGCTGGGCCTGACTAGGGCATCCCTCTTCCCTCCATTGGCTCACCCCGGGGTGCAGCCTCAACCCAGACCAGACTAGAACACCAGAATCTATTTTGGGTGTATTGGAAATGTATTAAACTTTGGGGGTTCCTCTAGCTGATTTATCTGCCTAATTATGTTTGTTTTAGGTGGATTATTTATTTATTTATTTATTTATTTATTTATTTATTGGTGGTACTGGGGTTCCTGGAAGCCCTTCTACCTCCGGGCTACACTCCCAGACCTATTTTTACATTTTTTTTATTTGGAAACAGGGTCTCCTAAGCCAGCGCGTACGGCTGACTTTGAACCTGCGCGATCCTCCTGTCTCTGCCTCCCAAGCGCGGGGATTACAAGCGTGCGCCACCACGCCCGGCTGTTTTAAGTGGATATTGAAATGTATTTGCATTCCCTGAGTGCAAATAGCAGGGGAAGGAAGGCAGAGGCAGGGAAAGAAGGGATACAAACACCATGCCCCGGTGGGTGCAGGCTTGAGTCTGCTTTCCAGAGCGGAGAAAAGGGTCTGGCCAAAAATTCCAAGTTGAGCCAGGCATGGTGGGGTACACTTTTAATCCCTGCGCTGGGGAGGCTGAGACAGGAGGATCCTGCTGGTTCGAGGTCAGCCTCACTGGTTTAAGAGACCCTGTTTCCGCTGGGCGTGGTGGCTCACGCTTGTAATCCCTGCGCTTGGGAGGCTGAGACAGGAGGATCTCACAGGTTCGAAGCCAGCCTCAGCTACTTAGTGAGGCTCTCAGCAACTTAGTGAGACCCTGTTTCCAAATAAAATATAAAATGAGTCTGGGAGTGTAGCCCGGAGGTAGAAAGCCTCTGGGTTCCACCCCCAGTACCACCAAAAAAAAAAAAAAAAAAGAGACCCTGTTTCCAAAAAAATATAGAAAATAGGTCTGGGAGTGTAGCCCGGAGGTAGAAGGGTTTCCAGGAACCCCAGTACCACCAAAAAAAAAAAAAATTCCAAGTTGATTTTTTTTTCTTGGTGGTACTGGGGATTGAACCCAGGGGCATTTGACCTCTGAGGTATACCTCAGCCATAAAATATGTCATAAAAAAAAAATATATATATATATATATATATATATATTGTGTGTGTGTGTGTGTGTGTGTGTGTGTGTGTGGTCCTGGGGGTGGAACCCAGAGGCTTTCTACCTCCGGCTACACTCCCAGACCTATTTTATATTTTATTTGGAAACAGGGTCTCACTACGTTGCCGAGAGCCTCACTCAGTAGCCGAGGCTGGCTTCAAACCTGCGCGATCCTCCTGTCTCAGCCTCCCAAGCGCGGGGATTACAAGCGTGCGCCACTACGCCCGGCCTATATATATATTTTTATATATATATTTTTATATATTTTTTTAGCTGGGTATGGTGGCACATGCTTGTAATCCCAGTATTTTGGGGAGCTGAGACGGTAGGATCGCGGTTCGCGGACAGCCTCAGCTACTTAGTGAGGCCCTTTGCAACTCAGTGAGACCCTGTTTCAAAATAAAGAATAAAAAGTAGGACTCGGGGTATAGCTCAGAGGTAGAATGCCCCTGGATTCCATCTCCAGTACTGTCCCCCAAAAAAAGTGTAAAGTGTGTGTGTGTGTGTGTGTGTGTGTGTGTGTGTGTGTGTGTGTGTTATATACATATATACTTTTATGTACTAGAGTTTGAAACCAGAGGCATTCTACTTCTGAGCTATACCCCCAGACTCCCTTTACTTTTTTTTTGTTTGTTTGTTTTTGTGGTACTAGGAGTGAAACCCAGGGGCTCTTCTACCTCTGGGCTACACTCCCAGACCTATTTTTTTATATTTTATTTGGAAACAGGGTCTCAGTAAGTTGCTGAGAGCCTCACTAAGTGGTTGAGGCTGGCTTCGAACCTGTAGATCCTGTCTCAGCCTCCCAAGGGCGAGGATTACAAGCGTGCGCCACCACACCCAGCTCCCTTTACATTTTGAAACAGGGTCTTGCTAAATTGCTGAAAGTCTCTTTAAGGTACTGAGCTAGCCTCAAACCTGTGATTCTCCTACTTCAGCCTCCTAATTCCTGGGCTTATAACTGTGTGGCACCACACTTGGATTTATTTTATTTTATTTTTATTTATTTATTTATTTTTTGGGTGGTACTGGGGGTAGAACCCAGAAGCTTTCTACCTCCGGGCTATACTCCCAGACTCATTTTATATTTTATTTGGAAACAGGGTCTCACTAAGTTGCTGAGAGCCTCACTAAGTAGCTGAGGCTGGCTTCGAACCCATGCGATCCTCCTGTCTCAGCCTCCCAAGCACAGGGATTACAAGCGTGCGCCACCACGCCGAGTTTATTTTATTTTATTGTGGTACTGGGGATTGAACCCAGGGGCATTCTACCTCCAAGCTACACCTGCAGCCCTATTTTTATTTATTTATTTATTTTTCTTTTTGTGTTACTAGGGATGGAACCCAGGGGCATGCTACCCCCGAGCTATACCTCCAGCCATATCTTTTATTTTTTTTTAATTTTGAAACAGGGTCTCACTGAGTTGTAAAGGGCCTCACTAAGTAGCTGAGGCTGTCCATGAACCACGATCCTCCTGTCTCAGCCTTCCAAATGCTGGGATTACAAGTGTGTGCCATCACGCCCAGCTTTCCCCTGTTTTTTATTCTTTATTTTGAAACAGGGTCTCACTCAGTTGCGGAGGGCCTCACTAAAGGTGGAGGCTGGCCGTGAACCTGTCATCCTCCCGTCTCAGCCTCCCAAGTATTAAGATTACATGCGTGTGCCACCACGCCTGGCTTCCAAGTTGATTTTTATAGCAGGTCCTTGAGAGAGGAAGGGTCTGGTAATCTGTGATAGACAGCATTCTCCTAGTTAGAGCCCCAGCCCTTTCCAGCACCCTTAGCTCAGGACACAGAGTCCTCAAGGAAGGTCTCAGAGCTGGCCCCTAACCAGGTCTTAGCTGAGGGGGTGAAGTGTTTGGTGCACTTGAAGTTATACTAGAATCCTTAAACGTGGCTCAGATACGTGTGTGTGTGTGTGTGTGTGTGTGTGTGTGTGTGTGTGTGTGTGTGTTACTGGGGGTAGAACCCGGAGGCTTTCTACCTCCGGGCTATACTCCCAGATCTATTATTATTATTATTATTATTTATTATTATTATTTTATTTTTTGGTGGTACTGGGGTTCCTGGAAGCCCTTCTACCGTGGGATCCACTCCCATGGGCTACACTCCCAGACCTATTTTTTTACTTTTTATGTGGAAACAGGGTCTCTTAAGCCAGCAAGTCTGGCTCTGAACCAGCGCGATCCTCCTGTCTCCGCTTCCCAAGCTCGGGGATTACAAGCATGCGCCACCACGCCCAGCTTTATATTTTATTTGGAAACAGGGTCTCACTAAGTTGCCAAGAGCCTCACTAAGTAGCTGAGGCTGGCTTCGAACCTGTGCAATCCTCCTGTCTCAGCCTCCCAAGTGCTGAGATTACAAATGTGCACCACCACGTTTTTTTTTTTTTTTTTTTTTTGCAGCACTGGGGATGGAACCCAGGGGCATTCTACGTCCGACCTACACCCCCAGCCCTATTTTTTATTCTTTATTTTAAAACAGAGTCTCACTGAGTTATGGAGGGCCTCACTAAGTAGTTGAGGCCAGCTGCGAACCACGATCCTCCTGTCTCAGTCTCCAGAATGCTGGGATGACAAGCGTGTGCCACCACGCCCGGCTCTATTTTTTTTTTTTTTTTTTTTTTTTTTTGCGGGTCTGGGGATGGAACCCAGAGGCATTTGACCTCCGAGCTACACCCCCTGCCCAACTTTTTAGTCTTTATTTTTTTTTATTTTTTATTTTTTTGGTGGTACTGGGGTTCCTGGAAGCCCTTCTACCTCCGGGCTACACTCCCAGACCTATTTTTTACATTTTTTTATTTGGAAACAGGGTCTCCTAAGCCAGCGCGCGCGGCTGACTTCGAACCTGCGTGATCCTCCTGTCTCTGCCTCCCAGGCGCAGGGATTACAAGCGTGCGCCACCACGCCCGGCTTTTTTTTTTTTTTTTTAACAGTGTCTTGCTAGGTTGATGAAAGTCTCACTGCTTGCTGAGCCTGTCCTCGAATCTGTGATCCTCCTGTCTCAGCCTCTCAAGTGCTGGGGTTACAGGTGTGTGCTACCACACCTGATTTAGGAAAGTAGTCTAACAGAAATGGGGAGAAGAGAGGTGTCCAGTGAGCCAGGGAGTGGATAGGAATTTCCTTCCCTAAGTCTGGGGCCTGGATAGGGAAAGGAGAAAGTAAGTTTTTATTTTTTTGTACTAGGGATTGATCCCAGGAGCATTCTAACCTCCTAACTGTACCCCCTAGTTCCTCCTCCTCCTCCTCCTCCTCCTCCTCCTCCTCCTCCTCCTCCTCCTCCTCCTCCTCCTTCTTCTTCTTCTTCTTCTTCTTCTTCTTCTTCTTCTTTTTGGTGTTGAGGATGGAACCCAGGGACATTCTGCCTCCAAGCTACTTCCTCTCAGCCCTATTTTTTATTCTTAATTTTGAAACAGGGTATCAGGGAGTTGCAAAGGGCCTCATTAAGTAGCTGATGCTGGCCACAAACCGCCATCCTCCTGTCTCTGCCTCCCAAATGCTGGGGTTACAAGTGTGCACCACCACACCCAGGCTCTGATCCTTTTTAACATATAAATTTATTTATTTATCTGTTTCTTTGTTTATTTAACTATATTTATTATGGTACTGGGGATTGAACCCAGGGCCATTCTACCTCCAAGTGACACTGTCAGCCCCATTTTATTTTATTTTAATACTATCTGTTTATTTATAAAATAAAAAATTATTTACTCATGTGAATTGTATGGCCCTGGGGATTTAACCCAGAGACACTTTTTTTTTTTTTTTTTTTTTTTTAGTGATACTGGAGTTTGAACTCAGAGGCATTCTATCTTTGTGCTACACCCCTAGCCCGAATTTTTATTTCTTATTTGGAAACAGGGTCTCACCAGGTTGATGAGGCTCTCCTCCAATCTGTGATCCTCCTGTCTCAGCCTCCCAAGTACTTGGATTACAGGCCTGTGTTACCACATCCGGTAACACAGGAAGAGTCATTTTATTTGCCATGTCTCAGACCCCAAACCCCTAACCCTGCCACCTCATCCAGATAACTGTCTACCCAAAAGCAAAATCTGAATCCGGAGGAGATAGCGCACACCTATAATCCCAGTACTCGAGAGGCTGAAAAAGGAAGATTGCAGGTTCAAGGCCAGTCTCAGCAATTTAGCAAAGCCCTCAGCAATTTAGTGAGACCCTGTTTCTAATATAAAAAATAAGCCGGGCGTGGTGGCGCAGGCTTGTAATCCCTGTACTTGGGAGGCTGAGACAGGAAGATCTCACAGGTTCGAAGCCAGCCTCAGCTACTGAGTGAGGCTCTCAGCAACTTAGTGAGACCCTGTTTCCAAATAAAGTATAAAAATAGGTCTGGGAGTGTAGCTCAGAGGTAGAAAGCCTCTGGGTTCCACCCCAGTACCACACACACACACACACACACACACACACACACACACACACACCCACCTCAGGATGGAGTCCTGGTTCTCCCGCGGTCCTGGGGAGCCTCCCTGCACTTCCCACCCTGTGTTTTCTGCTCTTGCTGCCACGGGATCCCCACATGCAGAACTTTCCCATCTCCAAGCGTTTGTACCTGCTGGGTACCCGCTGCTCAGAATGGCTTTCCTAACTCTGTCCTGCCTGGCCAATTCCTCTTCAGCCCTCAGGACCTGGCTCAGACTGGCTTCCCCAGTTGTAGGAGCTCCCCAGCAGCCTCCACTGACACAATTGCTGTGAGTGTCGCTCGCTCACACCCGCAGGACCTCTCCCCCCAGGCTGGCCTCCAGCACAGCAGCTCAGAGGCTGGGTCCTTCAGTCTCCCTAGCCAGTGTGCGGCACACTCCCTCAGGGACCAGGAAGGACTGGGCTGTGGACTAGGGTAGTCCTAGCAGAGAGAAGGGTAAAGGCTGTGTTCTCTCTCAGTGTGACGGGAAGAACTGGCTGGGGCTAGGGCTGGGGGCGGGGACGCCAGGGATGGTTCCTGGGGGAGAATGTCACGAAAAAGAGGCCAGTGGGACCAGAGCCAGGGAAGGAATACAGGACAATCTGAAACCAGACTCCTGAGAAAACAGACCAGCACTGTCTAGTGCTCTGGCCATCCCCAACACTGGCTTTCGTTCTCTGGGATGGGATGGTGAGCCTCAACTCATAGCTCAGGCGCCCCTAAAAACATCAGGGAGCCCGGGGTGGTGGCGCACGCCTGCAATCTCAGTACTTGGGAGGCTGGGACAAGAGGATCACAGGTTTGTGGCCAGCCTTGCCAATTGCAAGGCCCTCTACAACTTACTAAGACCTTGTTTCAAAAAAATAAAAATAAAAAAAATAAATAGCTGGATGGGGTGGTACATGCCTGTAATCCCAGTAGATGGGGGTGGGGGGCTGAGACAGGAGGACTGCAGTCCAGCCTCAGCAACTTCGTGAGGCTGTCAGCTACTTAGTGAGACCCTGTTGCCTAATAAAAAATAAAATAGGTAGAATGCCCCTGGGTTCCATCCCCAGTACCAAAGAAATAAATAGGTAACATAAAATAAAATAGGACTGGGGATGTAGCTCAGAGGTAGAATGCTCCTGGGTTCAATCCCCAATACTGCACACACACTAAACGAAAAACAAAAAAAACAAAACAAAAAAACACAAGGATCTCAGGATGGATGATAACAGAGCCCCTGCTTAGCCTCTAGAGAAACCCTCAAAATCAAACTACTGACCCTTTGGGAAACTTTACAGGGTCACCTTCTGTGACATGGAAGCTTTTCTGGGGGGAATACTGGGGATTGAACCCATGGGCATTCTACCTCTGAATCATACCCCTATTTTATTATTTTTTGAAATAGGGTCTAAACTACTGCAACTGTCCTTGAACCTGAGATCCTCCAGTCTCATCCTCCCAGGTCCTGGGACTACAAGTGTGCACCACGACACCAGGCTGACCTGGAGGCTTGGGACGGCCTCTCTACCCCACGATCTGGTCCACAGGTCACCAGCAGGCTCCAAGCTGTGGGGCCAGGGGTGCAGATGGTGAGCAAGAGGCCTGGGCCACTTTAGCAGGACCCCTCCCTGCTAGCAGAGGTTCCTAGCTGGACTGAGCAATGCTGAGTGACTGTCTTATCACTCCACTTCCAGCCCCCTAAAGCCTAAGGACTGTCAGCCTCACTAACTGGAACCAAGAGTCCCCAGATAACTTATTCCCCAATCTCTGGCTCCTGCAGGACACTTCTGATCCAACTCATGGCTTTTCTCTCTGCTCTGTCCGTGGGCATGAAGAGGGACGTTCCCCCCAAGGACGACCTTTTCCTCCTGTTGCTAGAGACTGGTAGAGTGGTTTCTGAAAAGGCAACGAAACTAAAGCCACAGCCGATTTCCATGAACATGGGCTTTATTTGGGGACGGTTGGGGGAAGGAAGGTGGGGAGCTAGGACTGGTGGGCTGGCACAGGGAAAGGGGCTCCTTGCTTTAAAATTTAGTGCACGTTGCTTGGAAGTTAGAATGCGTAAGAACAGCTATAGAAGTGAGAGGAGAAAATGGACATTTTCCTTAGGGAAGGAAGCCAGGACCAAGATTTGGGGACCAGGGATAGGGAGGGAAGGTACCCTTTACACAGGGATTCAACCAAGGTCATTACTTGACGCCAGCTTCCCTAATACCCACCTGGCTCATCCCAGTTCAAACCCAGATGCCCACCCTGATAACGCCTTCAACTCCCAGAGGAGGGGGTGAAGCTAGGGGGAATGGCAACACCTTCTGCCCTCCAGCTCTTCTGGCTGGATTTTCTTCGCTCTGCCTGCCCTGCCCTCCCAGCCAGGAATGAGGTCAGAGGTCAGGAATCCCAAGCAGGCCGGGGGACACCAGCGCCCCGGCGGCCCCTCCTCACACTCTTTCCACCGCAGCCCCTCACATGAGGTTGCAGCTCTTGGCACGATCCTTGTGCATTTCGCCCTCGTCCCCCCGGTCTGGCCGTCCTGACAGCTGAGTGGATCGCTGCAGTCCCCGGCGGGAGTCAGTGCGGCGCAGCTGCCTGTGGCCACGGCCCAGGGAGGCCACTGTGGCCACATGGAACACATCCCTGACGCTGCGCTCAGAAGACCGGGAAGAGCATTCAACATAGGACACAGCCCCCACCTGCTTGGCCAGCACAGTGCCCTGGAAAAGAAGGGCAGGGAAGAAAGTTACAGGATTTACCCTGAAAGGGGGCCAAGGTTGGAGGTCAATGCTGGCAGAGGGTCAAGAGTCAGGGGTCAAGGGTCAAGAGTCAGGGGTCAGAAGGAAAAAGGATGAGCCGGGTAGGGTGTTTTCAAATCAGAGACCTAGAAGGACAGAGGTGAGAGGTCCAGGCTGGGATTAGGTCAGAGGTCAAGGGTCATACCTGCTCATGTGTAACAGGGATAAGCCTCTGCTTGGACAGTTCCCTCAGTGTGGCCAGGTCGGTCCGCATGTCCAATTTACAGCCAACCAGCACAACCTTGGCATTGGGGCAAAACTCCTGAGTCTCGCCCTGCCACTATTTTGAAGAAAGAAAAAAAAAAACAGAGTTATGGAGTGGTGGTGGGAGGCACAGGGAGAAGCCCTGCTTCAGGCCAGA
The DNA here is from genome assembly GCF_963383645.1 of Muscardinus avellanarius. Classification (NCBI taxonomy): domain Eukaryota; kingdom Metazoa; phylum Chordata; class Mammalia; order Rodentia; family Gliridae; genus Muscardinus; species Muscardinus avellanarius. The sequence continues at coordinate 52,947,747 of NC_137802.1, read as the reverse complement.
CTCTCACGTGAGGAAGGACAGCACAAGATGGGCTTAGTGGAAGCCGGAGGGAGGGCTGTGGGGTGGGGTCAAGGGGTGGCTTTCCTCTGCAGTCAGTGGCGGCCAGGGACCTTCTCATCCCCACTCCCCTTCCCCACTTTCTCCTGGGAACAGACCACCCCCACCCTCCCCTGAGTGGGAACTGGTGCTGCCGGCTGACTCTGGTCCATTCACCAGGGCCTTTTCTCATGGAAATAGGGGCCTGGAGAGGAGGCTTTCCAGAGCTGCAGCATTCCAGCTCCTGCCATCTGGGGCTCCCACACCCCAGGAGATGGGTGAGAGGTGAGGAATCCGGGAATACTGATTCTCAGGGAGGGATGAGTGGGAGGACTGGGGAGAGTGGCCGGGCTGAGAGCTTCACCGGGTCAGCGGCTGGCCACGCCCCAGCTGTCTGTCATCCCTCCTCAGGACCATGCCCTCAGTCTGGCGGCCCTGCTTCCCCAGGCTCTTACCTTCTTAAGGACACTGTCTAGGGTTTCTGGCCGACTGATGTCGAAGCAGATGAGTACAGCATCAGAATCGGGATAAGCCAGAGGCCTGACGTTATCATAGTAAGAGGAACCTGAGGGCAGACAGTGAAGGGGCAGATAAAGGGCCTGAGAGGCCTGGAAGAGAATGAATGGGAGTCCTAAGAAATCTTGGTCAAGGAATGCTGGGCGAAAAGAATGGAAAAGAGCAATCATTAGTACCAAGGAGGGAAGCAAACAGAGGGGGGCTGGAGGTAAGAAACTGCTCTCTGTTTTAGTTTTTGTTTTGTTTTGTTTTGTTATTTTGCAGAACTAGTAGGGGTTGAGCCCAAGCACATTCTATCTCTGAGCTATTCCCCCAGCCCTATTTTTTTATTCTTTATTTTGAAACAGGGTCTCACTGAGTTGCAAAGGACCTCACTAAGTAGCTGAGGCTGGCCACAAACCTGCGATCCTCTTGTCTCAGCCTCCCAAATGCTGGGGTTACAAGCCTGCGCCACCACGCCCAGCTTATTCTTTATTTTGAAACAGGTCTCATTAAGTTGTGAAAGGCCTCGCTAAGTAGCTGAAGCTGGCTGCTAACCTGTGATCCTCCTGTCTCAGCCTCTCAACTACGGGGATTACAAACGTGCACCTGGCTTTAGGAGTTTCTTTAAATAAATGATCATTCTTTTTCTGCCGGTGGGGGGGGGGCGATGAAGGCTGTACTCAGATTGAACCCAGGGGCACTCTACCACTGAGCTACATCCCCAGCCCTTTATAATTTTGAGACAGGGTCTTGCTAAGTTTCCAGGGCTGGCCTCAAATTTGTGGTCCTCCTGCCTCAGCCTCCTAAGTAGCTGGGATTATAGGCATGCATCACTGCATCCAGCTAAAAGTAATAACTCTTAATCTTTTTGAGTTTGGGACCTCTTTGAGAGGCCCAGGCTATCTATCAACACCCTCACAAAAGTCTCAGTGTGCTTCCTGGGCTTTAACAGACACCTTCTAAAGACCTCTGGGAATTGTGTAAAAATAAAAACCCTCCCCATTTTGGGGGGATGGTGAGGAGCAGGGTCTGGAAAAGAGCTTGCCCATTCTCTGGGGACTGGGCCTCAGATTTCTTAGTTCAGTCTAGAGAAGTGGCTTCCCTTTACCCACGCCCCCTCCCCCGAAGTTCTCATTCTTTCCTAAACCCAGTACCATTTTCTAAAAATCATATCCTGGAATAAAAGCCATCCCTTCCCTACTTTCCTAGGCAGGCAGAACCCAGCTGGGAGGCTTGGAGACCAAGCTTTCCCCTTGAGGACACGGTCTCCGTCAGGCTTAACAAGCTCTGCCTCCGTTTCTCCAGCTTTAAGAAGAAAGACTGATCTTCCTTTCTCCTGAATTGGATGGATGAGCTGGGCTGACCCGGAGTCTAAGGGTCTAGCCAAGAGAGAGGTGGGGGGGGGCTCTGAAGTCAGGGTGACCCCGAGGGATCTGGGTACCTGAAGTATCCCACATGTTGAGCTCAATGCGGCGCTTGTCGATCTCGAAGCTTGCGGTGTAATTCTCAAACACGGTGGGGACATAACTCTGCAGACACGGATGGGTCAAAATGAGATTCTCTTTCCAGTCCTCACCCCACACAAATGCCCTCCTCCTTCACACACCCCGTCCGGCCCAGTCCCTGGACAGAAGTTGGTCTGGGGTTGGGCGAAGGGGAGATCCCGGGATCTGCTGCCTCCGCGGAATCTCTGCCGTGCTTCCAGACCCCCTCCAGATCCCTGTAGCCCCTAGTTCTCCGCGTCGCTGACGCCAGAACCGCCGACATTCCCCCAGCGCGCCCTCCGGATCCTCTAGTCCTCTCAAACCCCATCCATCTCGCCGTGCTCCCTAAGTCCTCCCACCCCAGTCCTCTGCAGTCCTTTCGGAGCCCCCAACGCGCCGCCTCCTCTTTCGCCTCCGATCCCCTCTGTCTTGTCCCTGGTTACCCTGGCTCTGGTGCCCATCGGTCCCCGGGGCCCCTGCCACCCATCGCCGGCGGCCTGGGACCCCCCCAAACCCCCGAGCCGGCTTCTCACCCCGGGGTAGGCGTCCTTGGCGAACACCTGCAGCAGCGCCGTCTTGCCGCACTCTGCGTCCCCCACCACCACGATCTTGCAGCGGCCGCTCTGCCCCTCCATAGTCCCGGCTACGCGCCGGCCCCCCCCGCCGCCCCCCTCTCGGGCCCCGCCGCCGCCGCCGCCTCCCCCGCCGCCGCAGCTGCAGCCGCTCGGGCCGCCGACACCGGCATCTCGCGGGCCCGCGCGGAGCCCCCGCCCGGGGCTGCGGCCCCCTCCGCCCCGCCCCCAGCCCGGGGCCGCGCCCCGGCCCCGCCTCCCGCCCCACAGCGGGGCGGGGCCAGAGGACGGGGCGGGGCCAGAGCGCCCGGGCCCCGAGACCCGCTTTAGCGCGTCCGTGTGATCCAAGGGGCCCCGAGGGCTGGGGGCGGCGGAGACCCGCTCGTCGACTCCTTTGGGGATGGGTGCGGGGCAGAGTTCGGGCGAAGTTCTGAGGGGTCCGGTGTGCGCGACCCACGCGCGAGGCTCGGTGTGCCCACGGGTGCACGCAGGTGTGCCAGTGCGGGCGCGCACGGTGGCAGCCACCCACTTCTTAGACACTGGGGGGCGCAAGATGGCAGGGGAAGGAGGGGAGTCTTTTTGGTTTTGTCTGGCAGAGAGGGTCTTGGGGGAAAGGGTGTACGGAGTCCTACACACCCTTCCGAAGGTAGTGACATCATAGCTTCCCGTCCCCATGGCGACGGGCGGCCGAGTCAGGGACAGTGGTGACTTAGGGACGGGCCTGCGAAGCGAGGACCGAGTTCCTCCAGCCAAGCTCTGAGTGGAAAGTTTTGGGGAAAGCTGCGTCCTCTGGTGGATGCCTGGGGAGAAAGAGAAAGGGAGGGAAAAGGGGAAGATAGAGAAACGGCGCTGCCGGAGCCAGAGCCGAACGCAGAAGCCAACGCAGGCTTGTCTTAGATTCTAAGAGTAATCGAACTACTGTTTTACATTTTCATGTCGTCTTTTAAAAGTGCTACATTAAATCGAGGACACTCGATTCCCTTCTGTCTCGTTCTAAATGACACTGTAAATATAACTAGAGCACGCAGCACCGTTACCATTTTACAGAAAGGGAAATGAGGCACAAAGCGTTAACACCCGAAGTCAGAACGCCTTACAGGCTGGGTCTCCATGCTCCTGGTTGGCCGCTGCGCGATCACAGTGGAGTCTGATTTTTTTCCCTAGGGTTACTGATGCGTAGAGTCAGAGCCCGAGGCATAACTGGATCGGGTTCGACTCCACAGGTGGCCGGCTCCCCCAAATCTAATGCAAACTCAAATTTTAAAATTGTCCAAAATTCAGACGGCCCCTGAACAGAAGTTCCAAACTTGCATCAGGCTTATTACGAACAAGTACGTTAAGCCGCCGTTTACGCCTCATCCCAATGATGCCCTCACGCTTCCGGGCTGCCGGGTGCCTCCTCCCGCCCACCCGTCGCCCCGTCCCCTTCCTTTCCGCGCGCGGAGCCGGGGCCTGGCCCTTTAAGCCGGCGCGAGGCCCCGCCCCCCGCGGTCTGCAGACCCGCGCCGCGCCCCGCCCTTCCCAGCTGTGCACTCGCGGTCCAGCTGTGCGCACACGTCGGGAGCCCAGCCATGTCAGCCGAGAGAGAGGCGGCCGAGGCGGCCGCGGCCACGGCGGCGGCCGAGGCAGGGGCCGGGGGAGACTCTGCCTCCTCGCCGCCTCCGAACCCCGAGGCAGCCCGCGCCCCCCAGCCGCCGGCGGCCGCGGACGCCGCCGCCGCGCCCCCGCCGCCCCTGCGCTGCCTGGTGCTCACGGGCTTCGGCGGCTACGACAAGGTGAAGCTGCAGAGCCGGCCGGCCGCGCCCCCGGCCCCCGGGCCCGGCCAGCTGACCGTGCGCGTGCGGGCCTGCGGGCTCAACTTCGCCGACCTCATGGCCCGCCAGGGGCTGTACGACCGGCTGCCGCCGCCGCCGCTCACCCCGGGCATGGAGGGCGCGGGCGTGGTGGTGGCCGTGGGCGAGGGCGTCGGCGACCGCAAGGTGAGCGGGCCGGGCGGGCGCCGGGGGAGCGGCCGGCGGGGGACGCTGGAACGCGCCCAGGAGTATGGGGATGGGAGACGTGGGGAAGGCGCGTCTGTTCTGAGGCTCCCGGAGAACAGGATTTATCCCGGGATAAAGAGATGAGCGCGGTCGCCCCTTCTCCGATAATTTTTAGTTGACCGTCGCCCCGAGGGGTGGGTGGGGAACAATAAGGCGCCCGCGCGCATGCGCGCAATGACCTACCCGCTCCCCCTCCCCAGCTCCAAACCCCACCTGTACCCCTGCCCACCAAAAGCTCCTCGGGTGATTGTGGTCTGCGTCCCCGAGAGACGGTCAGCGCCCCCCTTTCCAAACCCAGGGAGCTGGAGGAGCGAGGCAGTCGAGGTTGGGCGGGGGCGAGGTGGCCTGCCAGAGTCCTAGTCACATGCAACCCCGTGGTCTGTGGGGGTGTGAGGCGGCCCCTCCCCGAGCAGGGCCGAAGGGGGGACACGCCCATCATGGAGGACGGAGAGCCTGGCTCCCCCCACTGCCTCCAGTCTTACACCACCAGTCTGGCCTTTGGTGGGGTAAGTGGGATTGGACCCGGATCTTTGTCTTGGACTCTGTCTCCCGTGACCGCACTAACTCCTCCTTGGTGACTCAGCTGACTGCCGGCGACCCCGGGCTGCCCTGGGAACTCTGGGGCGGGACCTCTGCCTTCCTGTGAGGACCCCAGTCTCAGCAACCCCGTGGCACCTGTTGGGACTGGGGTGGGGAGGTGTGGCACCGTGAGCAGGTTGGCCCAGCTCTGCCGGTCCGCTTCCGCTTCTCAGTTATCATTCATCTCAGCCACAACCCCGGACACCGGAGACTTCCAAATGACCAACTTTTTGAGATATGGGGGGGGGGGTGAGGCCTCTTCAACATCACGTGTTTAGAGATTTCTTTTCAAATCAAGCCCCTGCAAGAGGGACCCCTCAGATGCAGCCTTCCTCTTGCCTGACCTGCCAATCCCAGATGGCAGAGCTGGATTTGTTAGATTTATTGTGTGTGTAAACAGTTCTTTCTTAAAGGGCTTCTCCCTGAATTCTGCTCTGGCCCCACCCTGACTCTGATTTATAAATAATCCCACTCTTGCGAAGGTGCTAAGAGGAATTTGTGGTTTTTTTTGGGGGGGTTGTCATTCACGTTACTACTGAAGGCCACCCACCTTTTCTCCCCTCTCCATACTTTCCGCCTGGTAAATACAGGATATCCTCTCCAGGACAAGAATTTGATGTAAGAGCCTGGATTCTGTGGGGAGGGATCATGGCCCTGACCTGTGACAGGCTGAGGGTTAGGCATGAATCAAGCTAAGTGAGACTTGTTATGGGCCACATGTGGGACTGGCCACCACCCCAGCTGGCTAGGATACTGTTCCCATCCCTCTTGGGTTGTTTCAGTATCCGTTAGACCTGAATCCTGGGGTGGAGGGCTTCCTTCCCCAGACCTCATCTCAGCCAGAACTTGCAGGAAAAGTCCAGTCATCCTCTTTAGTGGAGTACAGGGGCTTGAAAACATGAAATAGGGAATGTGTGGGAGTCCCCTCCCCCTCCCCAAAGATCCTGTCTCCTTAATGGACAGATTCCCATGATTCTTGGCAGGAACTAAGACAGACGTGGATCATCCTGGAACAGCATCCATAATTCCCTCTCCAGCGTTTTAGTGAGTCAAGAGAGACTTTCTTTTGGCTTGAATATTCTCACCTTCTTCTCTACCCTTCTCCTGACCCCAGTTGCTACGCTGGAGAGATTCTGTTACCTTTACCCCCTTTCCTTCCTGCAAAGAGGTTTTTATGCCAGTGGCTGAGAATGGAGACGTGCCACCCAGTGGCTGGGATGGCACACCTCATTGTTCCTCATAAACCGTCTCTGGGTGAAGGGGCGTGTGTGTGTGTGTGTGTGTGTGTGTGTGTGTGTGTGTGTGTGTGTGTTTATTGGGAATTGAACCCAGGGGCATTCTACCTCCAAGCTATATCCCCAGCCCATTTTATTTTATTTAACTTAATTTTATTTTATGTGGTACTGGGGACTGAACTCAGGGGAATTCTACCTCTGAGCTACACCCCTCAGCCCAATTTTATTTTTTATTTTGAAACAGGGTCTCACTAAATGCTGAGGCTGACTTCAATCCTGCGATCCTCCTTTCTCAGCCTTGCAAGTAGTGGGATTACAAGTGCGTGCTTATTTTTTTGTTTTGAAAAAAGGTCTCTCTAGGTTGCTCAGAGTCTTGCTAAATTGCAGAGGCGGGTCTTGAACCTGTGATCTTGTCTTGGCTCTCAAGTACTGGGATTACTGGGTCCCTAATGCTGGCTCAAATACAATTTCTGAGGTGGCCGTGGCCAAACACAGCCATACATGCTTAGAGACACCACCTGCCGTTTGGCATGGCCTTACCACATACTACCCTCTTCCTGCAGTTATTTGACTGTATGACTTCCTCTTCTTGCAGTTATTATTGTTTTTTTGTTTTGTTTTGTTTTTGTTTTTGCGCATCTGAGGATGGAACCCAGGGGCATTCTACCGCTACAGCCCCTGCCCTATTTTTTATTCTTTATTTTGAAACCAGGTCTCACTGAGTTGCGGAGGGCCTCACTAAGTAGCTGAGGCTGTCCGCGAACCACGATCCTCCGGTCTCAGCCTCCGGAATGCTGGGATTACAAGTGTGCGCCACCACGCCCGGCTATTGTTATCATTCTTATAAACTAACATTACCAAGTGCTTATGATATGCTAGACATTTTACTCTCAAAGTCCCTGAGTTGAATTTTTCCTTTCAATCCTAATAACTCCCCTACTTTGAGGATACAAAACATGGGTAAATAATTTTTATTTGCCCAAGGGCCACTGCCAACAAACGGTGGAGACCATGTTTGTAGCCAAAGCGGTTGGATCTCTTCAACAGAACTCATGCTGCCCCAACTGTAAGCTTCTTGCATTCAGGAATCTTACGCAATATTGAAATGTAAAATGGAGATAAGAATGGTATCTACCTCAAAACTGCTGCAAGGATTAAATGAGTGCTTATGTATAATGCACTTGCAGCAGGGCCTGGCTGTCAGTAAGTAAAGGTTAATTGTGATTTTCATTTGTATGTGTGTATGTGGTACTGGGGGTTGAACTCAGGGGCATTCTACCTCTGAGCTACATCCCCAGGCCCATTTTATATTTTATTTTGAAACAGGGTCTCACTACCAACGTAGCTGAGGCTGGCCTTGAACCTGTGCTCCTTCTGTCTCAGCCTCCTATGTACTGAGATTACAGGACTATACCACCACACCCAGCTCCTTGTTGTTCTTTTTTTTTTTTTTTTTTTTTTTTTGCAGTGCTTAGGATGGAACCCAGAAGCATTCTACCTCTGAGCTACACCCCCAGCCTTAATTTTTATTCTTTATTTTTTTATTTTTTTATTTTTTTGCGGGTCTGGGGATGGAACCCAGGGGCATTCAACCTCCAAGCTACACCCCTGCCCTGTTTTGTTTTTTTTATTCTTTATTTTGAAACCGGGTCTCACTAAGTTGCGGAGGGCCTCACTAAGTAGCTGAGACTGTCCACGAACCGCGATCCTCCTGTCTCAGTCTCCCAAATGCTGGGATTACAAGTGTGAGCCAGCACACCTGGCTTATTCTTTATTTTGAAACAGGGTTTCACCGAGTTGCAAAAAGCTTCCCTAAGTAGCTGAACCTTGATGCTCTGGTCTCAGCCTCCCAAATGCTGGGATTACAAGTTTACAAGCGTGCGCCACTACGCCCAGCATCTTACTGTTCTTCTTTTTTTCTCTCTTTATTTATTATTATTATTATTATTATTATTATTATTTTTTTTTTTTTTTGGTGGTACTGGGGGTGGAACCCAGAGGCTTTCTACCTCCAGGCTATGCTCCCAGACCTATTTTTATATTTTATTTGGAAACAGGGTCTCACTAAGTTGCTGAGAGCCTCACCAAGTAGCTGAGGCTGGCTTTGAACCTGTGTGATCCTCCTGTTTCAGACTCCCAAGCGCTGGGATTACAAGCATGCACCACCACGCCCAGCTTTTTTTTTCCTCTTTAATACTGGGGATGAAACCCAGGGGCATTGTACCTTCGGGGTACACCCCCAGCCCTATTTTCATTCTTTATTTTGAAACAGGGTTACGCTGAGTTGTAAAGGGCCTCACTAGGTAGCTGAGACTGTCCATGATCCTCAGGTCTCAGCCTCCCAAATGCTGAAATTACAAGCGTGCGCCACCACGCCTGACTTTTATTGTTCTTAAATAGCATTGTTACTGCTGCTGTTTATCTCACAGATGATGGCACACAGTGGTCAGTGAATTCCCTGCGGGCAAATTAATGATTGAGTTAATTAATTGGTGCTATTCTTCCATTCCTCTAGGCAGGGGACCGGGTGATGGTGTTGAACCGGTCAGGGATGTGGCAGGAGGAGGTGACTGTGCAGTCAGCCCATACCTTCCTGATGCCTGAAGCCATGACCTTTGAAGAAGCCGCGGCCTTGCTGGTCAATTACATCACTGCCTACATGGTCCTCTTTGACTTCGGCAACCTAAGACCTGGCCACAGTGTCTTGGTGCACATGGCCGCAGGTGATAGGTTCCTTCCCTTTTAACCCAATTTTTTACCCCACCCAGGTTTTTCCTTCCAGGCCCCTTTCTTTAGCCTGTCTGGTTTGTTGTCATGGCAACACCAGGCTGCCTTGGCCTGTGGGTCCAGAGGCCTCTGCAGTGTAGTTGCCGTGGTAACATTCAGGCACCAGGGCCAGCCTGGTATCCTTAGCAACATGCCCTCACCTCGCACCTTCTCCTCTCCAGCCACCCTCCCCATAATTCACAATCATGGAAATTGGACATGGGTCCCCAAACAAGCCTGAACTGGGACTGACTGGGTCCTTGGGAGACTAGAATGGAGAATAGTGGCGGGGTGACTCCAGGTCCCCTCCTTCGGTGTCTTGATGCAGGCGGTGTGGGAATGGCAGCTGTGCAGCTGTGCCGCACAGTGGAGAATGTGACAGTGTTTGGAACAGCCTCTGCTAGCAAGCACGAGGTGCTGAAGGAGAACGGGGTCACGCACCCCATCGACTACCACACAGCTGACTACGTGGATGAAATCAAGAAGATCTCCCCCAAAGGTGGGGTCCCAGGGAGTGGGAGGGGTAGGAAGATGACACACGGCGGGGAGAGGGTCTCTAGATTTCTGAATCCTAATGCTGTTTCTGGGTCCCCCTACACCATGACAGGAGTGGACATCGTCATGGACCCTCTGGGCGGGTCAGATACTGCCAAGGGCTACAACCTTCTGAAACCCATGGGCAAAGTGGTCACCTATGGTGAGTTAGCGAGCTGGGTTTGGAGAGGCTGTTAGGGTCAGAAGGGCAGAACTGATTGGTGGAAACTGGGCTTTTGATTGAAGAAGGGGGGGGACGGGGGGGCATACGGAGAAGGTCGATTGGGCTAGGATTGCTGCCTTCCGGGTGCCAGCTGCTTTCATTCTCGTTCACAGCTTTTCATATGAGTCATAAAATCCTGTATTCTCTCTGTGCTCCTGTTTGGGGACTCTTCCTGATGCAAAGCCAGCTGCCAGTCAGCTTTCCTTCTGTCCTTTCTCCCTGGGCTTCTTGGGCAAGCTAGATTTCCATATATAAAACTAATTCATACAAAAAGTAAATATAGGACTGAGAATATAGCTCAAAGATAGAACGCAGCCTCAGCTACTTAGTAAAGCCCTCTGCAATGTAGTGAGGCCCTGTTTTTAATATTTTTTTTTTTATTTTTTGCGGTACTGGGGTTGGAACCCAGGAGGCATTCTACCTCCGAGCTACACCCGTAGCCCTGTTTTTTAGTCATTTTATTTTATTTATTTATTTTGGTGGTACTGGGATTCCTGGAAACCCTTCTACCTCCAGGCTACACTCCCAGACCTATTTTTATATTTTTTAAATTTGGGAACAGGGTCTCTTAAGCCAGTGAGCCTGGCTTTGAACCTGCGTGATTCTCCTGTCTCTACTTCCCAAGCGCGGGGATTACAAGCGTGCACCACCACGCCCGACGTTAATTTTAATTTTAATTTTTTTGAAACAGGGTCTCACTGAATTGCAGAGGGCCTCACTACATAGCCGAGGCTGTCTACGAACCACGATCCTCCTTTCTCAGCCTCCCAAATGCTGGGATTACAAGCGAGTGCCACCACGCCTGGCTTTGTTTCAAAATAAAGAATAAAAAAATAGGGCTGGGGGTGTAGCTTGGAGGTAGAATGCCCCTGGGTTCCATCCCCAGTACTGCAGAAAAAAAAAAAGGAAAAAAAAGATCAGAGCAAATGTAAGTCAGCCCGAGTTGCTTTGGGCCTGGTCACCAGCAGGCGAGGGATTACCCTGTCACTCTGTTTGGTATGAAGGGGAGATCAGAAGGGGAAGGAGGTGCCAGGGGGACTTGGATTGAGACACGCCCTGGGTCACAGGCCATGTTGCCCTGCCCCTCAGGAATGGCCAACTTGCTGACGGGGCCCAAGCGGAACCTGATGGCCCTGGCCCGCACGTGGTGGAATCAGTTTAGCGTGACTGCGCTGCAGCTGCTGCAGGCCAACCGCGCCGTGTGCGGCTTCCACCTGGGCTACCTGGATGGGGAGGTGGAGCTGGTCAGTGGCGTGGTGGCCCGCCTCCTGGCCCTGTACAACCAGGGCCACATCAAACCCCACATCGACTCGGTCTGGCCCTTTGAGAAGGTGAGTGTGAGGACTCTGCAGGGAGGAGGGCCTGGGAGGTCGGGGAAGGCTGTGGTCTCCAGGGAGGATTCCCGGGGCTGAGGGAGGGGCCAGCTCCTTTGGCGGGCTCTTGTGGGCTGGCGCTCAGCTGGCACTGGGATCAGTTTTTCTCTTCCTTTCCAGGTGGCTGATGCCATGAAGCAGATGCAGGAGAAGAAGAACGTGGGCAAGGTCCTCCTGGTTCCGGGGCCACAGAAGGAGAACTAGGGCGAGGGTCCCAAGACCCTTGCGACCTGGGCAAGGACTGCGGGAAGCCCCGTAGCGTCGGCCACCGGATTCTCCCATTTCGTTCTTTCACACCGCTCTGCCCTCCCTCCCCCAAAGGTCTCTGTGGTAATGGCCGCTTCCTTGCCCTGTTTTTCTCTTTGGTTGGGGCTGCCCCCTCCCCCTTCCTGCCCTCGGAAGAGGTTGGGAAGTGACCACTTGGACGTCTGGGCCCTGCCAAGGGGACAGGGAGGGTCCGAGGGAGGCTGGCTGCTTCCTGCCCCCACCCTTTCCCGGGCCTGCTCTTGTGCCAAGGTTAGCCAGTCCCTCCCCGTCCCGCCCGCGTGTGCGCTTCAGCCCTGCCTCATCTTCCCTCCTGCCCCTGCCCCAGCACCTCCCCAAAGAACAGACGTGTCAGCTCAGGATACGGGGCCAATCTGTGTGAGTCCAGCCTGCACCTGTCTCTCTCCTCCTGTCCCTCCAGCCCGGGGCCGGCCAGGGCTCACCTCTGGGCTTGAGCAGTCCCTGACCCTTATTTTCTGTCCCCAACGTCTTAAGCACAATTGGATTACTTCCACCTCCAGGTTTTCTGCCATTCTTAACCCAGGCTGCCTCTTACTCATAGCCGGGGCAGGAATCAGACCCACGCCCCTAGGCCACGATTCTGGGAGGGATACAGAGCACCCCGACCCTTCACTGAGGTCTCTGGATTTGTTCTCAGTGCCTTAGCACCGGAAAACCTGTGCGTGTGCGTGCGTGGGGGTCCCTGTCTCTGGCCTTCTCCACCGTGTCCTCCCCAGTGCCTTCCTTGTTCTAGTAGAGCTGGGGTCTTACTCCTCCCCAACACCAGTCCTACAACACTGCCAAAAATCTGTGTCTGTGACAGTGGGTGGGAGGGACAGCCCCTCGCCTCTTGGGGCGAGGGCAGAAGCAGTTGCTCTCCATGTGGTCTTTACCATGTCCTGCCTCGTGGAGAAGTTTTACCAGCCAGAGCCCTGGAGGGGCGAGGCTGTGTATCGTTCTGGGACCAAAGTGAAAACCCAAGCACATTCCCTCTGCAGCCAAGGGAGGCCCCAATGCCTTCTCAGCTCAGCCCCAGACTTTGTTTACATGGTGGGGAGATGGAGCAGGGAAATAAAGGGTGGGCCACTGGAACCAAAGTGGGGACTTTCTGGAGAGGAGGCAACTCCCTCTGCTGGCGCAGCTGGGATTAGGACGTCACAGCCCCGGCCACAGCAGGGGGCGGGGGGGGGGGCTCGGCCTCTTAGTTGTCTAAATGAGGCCTAAATGTGGGGAGTGCGATTTCTGCTTCTGTGTACCCCACCCCATTACCGCAGCTGCCTTTGTGTGTGTGTGTGTGTGTGTGTGTGTGTATGTGTGTCAATAAAAAGCCAAACCCTGGGTCCTGGCTGCTGCCTCTGAGGGTAGAGGAGAAGGGGAACCCCCTGGAAAGCCGCTGCTGGTGGGGGAGGTCAGGGTTCTTCCCACCCCACAACCTCCCTTCCAGGCCCAGCCGGCTTGCCTTTTCACAAATGAAATGAGGAAGAACATCGTGCCGTGCCGGCCCTTTTACTGTTCCCCAGCCGTGTTTCGAAATCTGTAATCCCTGCCTGCTGTGCTGTTGAACATGACAGGTCCCGGTCACCGTCACCACAGCTAACTGCAGAACCTAGTGTGACTCGGCTACGGTGGCAGTGAAGACCGCCAGGCCCCGCTGCCCGGGGGGCACGAGAGTCAGGGCCTCCACCTCCCCGCCCCCACGGGTGGGCTTCTGGAAGTGGACCTCCAGGATGTCGTGCAGCTCCAGGCCATCCAGCGCTTCGGGGAGGTTGAGCACCAGCACCGACTGGGGCACTGGCTGGTATCTGATCTAGAAGACAAGCAGAGCCGGGCGTGGTGGCGCACGCTTGTAATCCCAGCATTCGGGAGGCTGAGACCTGGAGGATCGCGGTTCGCGGACAGCCTCAGCTACTTAGTGAGGCCCTCTGCAACTCAGTGAGACCCGGTTTCAAAATAAAGAATAAAAAATAGGGCAGGGGGTGCAGCTCGGAGGTCAAATGCCCCTGGGTTCCATCCCCAGACCCGCAAAAAAAAAAAAAAAAAATAGAAGACAAGCAGGCGGGTGGCAAAGACTCATGGGAGCGAGGAGCTGGGGGACAGAGGGGTCCGGACGGGGGGTAGATGGGTGCGTTTAGAGGCTCCGGTCCTTCCCTGGGCAGGCTTCTAGCAAATGCAGCTGGACCTGGCCGGGCCTCCATTCTCCACCCTCCTCACTTACCTCAGCTTTTTGAATCTCCCCACTCTTGTAGGGAGAGACTCTCAGAGACGCCTGCTGCCCGCCCAGCGGCACTCTGAACTGGCCAATCCGGCACAGGTGCTGGGCCACTGTGGGGAACAGGCAGGGTGGATGGACCTTTGGCATCAAGCCCTCTCCGCCCTGCCTCTTGCACCCTGAACCCTAACCTCCCCTGCAGGAGGCCGGTACCTTCTTCCTTGGCGAAACACAGCACGGCACTCCCTTTCAGCAGTTCCCGAGCCTCCACGTCCCCTCCCCCATTCTTGGTCTTGCCGAAGAAGATCTCCAGCTTGTCCAGCAGCTCTTCCTCGCCCAGTCCGAGTCCAGGAGGAAACCCACTGACCAGCACCTTCTGGTCATTTGTCTGGCTGGACACCTAAGGGGAGACGGGAGGGAGGGTGCTGATACGGTCTGCTCCCCTGGGCCCAGGTGCACCGCGCGCGCCCTTTGGGGTCCCAGGATCTTGCTGTTCTGTCACCTGGATACTGGTCACTACAGGTAGCTCCAAGGGCTGGACCTGCACCCGCAGCCGGCACACATCCATGTCGATACTGTGCTCCTCTTGTTGGAGTACCCGCTCAGCCACTGCGTAGTGGGGAATGAGTTCAGTACTTGGGAACCTCCCAACCTCCCTCCAGAGACCCCCAAGCACACCTTTGGGGTCATCGAAAGTCACCAGAGCAGAGCCTCCAGGCAGAGGGCAGCAGACCCGCACGTTGGAAACAGAAAACCTCGTTGCTTCCCCATCTTGCTTAGTGTGTCCTTGGAACACCAGGGGGATTTCAGGCACTGGGAAAGGAACCTGGAGGTGGGGTGAGGGAGGCTGATGCGGCCGTCAAGGGTAAGAAAGACCCCTACTCCCTCCTAGGGGGACGGCGCCCCCAATTCAGTCCACTCGATGCTCAGTGCTGAATGGACATACTGCGGATGGATGGGTGCAGAGCAGCCCGTGCTACGTACAAGACCTCAGATTGGCCTCAGACAAACCTGGGACATAGGTATCTCTGTATTATAGAAGAGAAAACTGAGGATCGGAGAGTTCAAATAACATACTTGAGGTCAAACAGCCAGGAAGGGCCCAGTGAAAAACTAAGAACTCTAATTTTTTTTTTTTTTTGGTGGTACTAGGGGTGGAACCCAGAGGCTTTCTACCTCCAGGCTATACTCCCAGACACTATATATATATATATATATATATATATATATATATATATATATATATATATAGGAAACAGGGTCTCATTAAGTTGCTGAGAGCCTCACTAAGTAGCTGAGCCTGGCTTCAAACCCGTGTGATCCTCCTGTCTCAGCCTCCCAAGCGCGGGGATTACAAGCGTGCGCCACCACGCCTGGCTTAATTTTTTTTTTTTTAAATGGTACTGGGGATGGAACCCATGGGCGTTCTAGCTCTGAGACACCCCCAACCCTATTTTTTATTCTTTATTTTGAAATAAGGTCTCACTGAGTTGCAAAGGGCCTCACTAAGTAACAGGCTGGCTTCAAACCTACGTAATCCTCTAGTCTCAGCCTCCCCAATGCTGGGTTTACAAGCGTACGCCACCACACCCGGCTGCTGGCTTATTTTTATTTATTTATTTATTTATTTTTGTGGTAGTAAGGATTGAATCCAGGGGCATTTTACTTCCAAGCTATACTCCCAGTCCTATTTTATTTTATTATTATTATTATTTTTTTTTTTTTGCGGGTCTGGGGATGGAACCCAGGGGCATTCTACCTCCAAGATACACCCCTTGCCCTATTTTTTATTCTTTATTTTGAAACTGGGTCTCACTGAGTTGCGGAGGGCCTCACTAAGTAGCTGAGGCTGTCCATGAACCACAATCCTCCAGTCTCAGTCTCCCAAATGCTGGGATTACAAGCGTAAGCCATCACGCCCGGCTTGCAATTAATTTTTATTTTGAAACATAGTCTTGTGAAGTTGCTAAGGGTCTCACTAAATTGCTGAGGCTGGCCTGGAACCTGCTATCCTCCTGTTTCAGCCTCTCAAGTACTGGGATTACAGGCCAGCACCACCAGGCCTGGCTCCCAGCTCTCAGGCCGTTTTCTGCCAGATCACCTGGTCTCTGACCTTACCTTGCCCTTGGCCGAGTACCCGAGCTCCCTTTTCAGTTGCTGCAACTCGTGCAGCCTTATCTTGAGTCTGGCATGCTCCTCCTGAAGGGCGCAGAGGACCTATTGGAGCGGAAGAGAACGAGCAGGCAGTCACCTGAGAGCAAGCCAGCCCAGGTAAGGGGCCCCTTCTGGACTCTGCGGAAGCAGAGGTGATGACCAGCCACAGAACGCAGCCCCTTCACCCTGTCCCAGGCTGGTCTCTGGGTACGGCTGGCCTCGTTCCAGCTGCTCTGGGAATGGCATGGTTTACTACTGCAGGTGTGGAGTTTACCAGACACTAATGGAGCTCTTGCTCGAAGGTGCTGGACCCTGACACAGGGCAATGAAGATCAGGGTTCAGCCTTTGGGCCTGTACCAAACAGTACACAAGACGCACTGTTACTGTGAAGGACAGCAGGACTGCCTGTAGGGAGGCTTCTAGGAGTGCAGGCTTAGAGTTACAAAATGTTGTAGCTATCTTTTTTTGGGGTGGAAAGTTTCTAGGGATTGAATCTGGGGCCTTTTGCATGCTAAGCACACAGTCTACTACTGAACTACATCCTCACCCATTTGCCAAGACTTACTAAATATGTCAGGTACTGAGCTAGTTAATTTTCATGACAACCCTATGAGATAGATACCTTCTTGTCCTTATTATTAGCTGAGAAAACTATTAGCTGAGAAATATAAACTTATTAGCTGAGAAAATTAAAACTCATGCCTCTGGGTTAAAACCTCAGCACCAAATACATACATATATACATACATACACACATGCATGAAATAGGGCTGGGAGTGTAGCTCAGAGGTAGAATGCCCCTAGGTACCCAGGGTGTCATCACCTCTGCTTCTCTAGTACCCAGTATCCCTGGGTACTTGGTTCAATCCTCAGTACTATAAAAAAAAACACCTTTTCACTTTTCACAAGCCAGCATCATTGTGGCTTGATATGATATGATACATATAATACTATATGTCCGCAGTGTCCAGAAAGTCCCTGGTACTTACAGATGTTCAGTAAACAAGTGCTGAATGAGTGGATAGCAGGATACACAAGACATTGCAGAAACTCAGTTTATGTTCTTCTGTTTTTTTTACAATACTGGGGATGGAACCTGGGGCATTCTACCTTTAAGCTACACCCCCAGTTCTATTTTTTTAGTCTATTTTATTTTATTTTATTTTATTGTGGGTCTGGGGATGGAACCCAGGGGAATTTGACCTCCGAGCTACACCCCCTGCCCTATTTTTTATTCTTTATTTTGAAACAGGGTCTCACTGAGTTGAGGAGGGCCTCACTAAATAGCTGAGGCTGGCCGCAAACCGCGACCCTCCAGTCTCAGCCTCCCGAATGCTGGGATTACAAGCGTGCGCCACCAATGCCCGGCTTCTTTTTATTTTTATTTTTATTTTTTTTAATTTTTTTTTTTTTGGTGGTACTGGGGTTCCTGGAAGCCCTTCTACCTCTGGGCTACACTCCCAGACCTATTTTTATATTTTTATTTAGAAACAGGGTCTCCTAAGCCAGCGCGCGCGGCTGGCTTCGAACCTGCGCGATCCTCCTGTCTCTGCCTCCCAAGCGCGGGGATTACAAGCGTGCGCCACCACGCCCGGCTTCTTTTTATTTTTTGAAACAGGGTCTCACTGAGTTGTGAAGGGCCTGAGTAGCCGAGGCTGTCTTCAATCCATGATCCTCTGGTCTCTGTCTCCAGATTGCTGGGATTACAAGCCTGTGCCACCACGCCCGGCTGGTTTATGTTGTTTTTTAAGCAGAGAAAACTAAAACTCAGGTTCAACACTAGCCTAAACTCCTTTGGCAGTCTAACTCCGGACCCCACCCTGCCAATCAGGGCCTCACAGAAGACATCAAGGCCAGAGTAGGGACGTAATTCACACCTCTCCAAGCTTATCCCTTAACTGTCACTCTTTCCATGAGTTAAGCAGCCTTTCAGGCTGGTGTGATTTGGAGCAGGTCCAGAGAGGGAGCCGCCAGCATGGGCGGGGACAGGACACCAGGGATCCGAACAAATGCACCTTTGTTTGTGGGATGGAGTAGACACTGGCTGGCATGCTGTGGCTAGGAAGCTTGATAAATAAGTCAGCTCAGAGAAGTGTGAGCTTGCTTTAGAACACAGGACTTTGTCTTGATCACCTGTGTATTCCAGTGTCCAGAAAAGTCCCCAGCACAATACAGATGTCAGTAAATGTGTGCTGAATGGATGAATGACAGGTAGGAGTCATGTTATAGAAGACAATGAAAAAATTCAGTGTATGTTCTCTGTTAAGCAGAGAAAAATAGAGTTTTATTAAATGATGCTGGCTTGTGAATAGTGAAAAAGGTTTCTTTCTTTCTTCCCTTTCTTTCTTTCTTTCTTTCTTTCTTTCTTTCTTTCTTTCTTTCTTTCTTCTTTCTTTTTGGTGGGACTGAGGCCTGAACTGAGTACCCAGGGATACCGCAGAAGCCGAGATGTATGATACCCTGGGCACTCAGGGGCATTCTTCCTCTGGGCTACCCTCCCAGCCCTATTGTATGTATGCATATATGTATTGGGGATTGAACCCAGAGTCATTCTACCTCCAAGTTACACTCCCAGCTGGATTTTATTTCTTACTTGGAAACAAGGTTTCACTAGGTTGCTGAGAGCCTCACTAAGTTGCCAAAGCTGACTTTGAACCTGCAATCATGTGCTACCATGCTCAGCTTTTATTTTATTTTATTTTTGCAGTACTGTGTGGAACCCAGGGACATTCTATCTCCAAGCTACACCCCCAGCCTTATTTTTTATTTTTTATTTTGGAACAGGGTCTCACTGAATTGCGGAGGGCCTCACTAAGTAGCTGAGGCTGTCTGTGAACGGCGATCCTCCTGTCGCAGCCTCCGGAACGCTGGGATTACAAGTGTGTACCACCATGCCTGGCTTCCAGCTTTTATTCTTTATTTTGAAGCAGGATCTCACTGAGTTGCAGAGGGCCTCACTACGTAGCTGAGGCTAACTGTGAACCTGCCACCCTCCAGCCTCAGCCTCCCAAGTACTGGATTACAAGTATGCACCACCACACCTGGATATATTTCTGAAAATCAGAAGTTGCAAATTCAGTGCCTTTATAGGCCAGTTAGATAACATCAGTGAGTCCAGAGAGTCGTGTAGGATGACAGGATGGTGACAAAACCCACAGGACATGTGCCTGCTATCTAAGCTCTAGCCAAGTTGGTTTCCCCGCTGGGAATAAGGTTCAAGTTTCCTATATTTTCTGTGTGTGTGGGGAGTACTAAGATTGAACCAGGAGCATTCTACCTCTGAGTTATACTTCCAAACCTAGTTTGTTTTTATTTTATTTTTAAAAATTGTATTATTCAAGTTGGGTGTGGTGACGCATGCTTGTAATCCCAGCATTCAGGAGGCTGAGACAGGAGGATCACAGTTCCAGGACAACCTAAAAAAATAAGGCTGGGGTGTAGCTCGGAGGTAGGATGCTCCTGGGGTTCCATCCTCAGTACTGAAAAAATTTTTTTTGTATTATTCAGTTTTATTTATTTATTTATTATTTATTTATTTTTATTTATTTTTATTGTGGCACTGGGGATTGAACCCAGGATGTTCTGCCTCCAAGCTACACCCCCCCATTCAGCCCTATTTTTTATTTTTTATTTTGAAACAGGGTCTCACTGAGTTGCAGAGGGCCTCACTAAGTAGCTGAGGCTGTTTGTCAATCACAAACAGGTCTCAGCCTCCAAAATGCTGGGATTATAAGTGTGTACCTCCACACCCAGGTTATTTTTATTTATTTTTGTGATACTGGGGATGGAACCCAGGGGCATTCTACCTCTGAGCTACACCCCCAGCCCTATTTTTTTTCCTTTATTTTGAAACAGAGTCTCACTGAGTTGCAGAGAGCCTCACTAAATAGCTGAGGCTGTTTGCAAACCGCGATCCTCTGGGTTCAGCCTCCTGAATGCTGGGATTGCAAGCGTGTACCACCATGCCTGGCCTAGCTTATTTTATTTCACAGAGGGTCTCACCAAGTTGACGAGTAACCCACTACTTGCTAAGGCTGGCCTCCAACTGGCTATCCTCCTGTGTCAGCCTCCCAAGTACTGAATTACAGGCATTTGCCACTACCCAGCTTTATTTTCCCAGTTTTTAGGAAAAACAAAAATCTCTAATTCTGTTTTAAAAATATGTCTTAATTTATTTATTTGCATGTGGTATTGGGGATTGAACCGAGGGGCGGTCTACCTCTGAACTACATTCCCAAGCACTATTTTATTATTTATTATTTATTTATTTATTTATTTTTGCAGGCTGGGAATGGAACCCAGGGGCATTTGACCTCTAGCTATATCCCCTGCCCTATTTTTTATTCTTTATTTTGAAACCAGGTCTCACTGAGTTGCAGAGGGCCTCACTAAGTAGCTGAGGCTGTCTGCGAACCGCGATCCTCCTGTCTCAGCCTCCCGAATGCTGGGATTACAAGCGTGCGCCACCACATCCAGCTATTTTTTATTTTGAAATAGTGTCTCACCAAGTTAGAGAGGGCCTCACTAAGTTGCTGAGGCTGTCCTCGAATCTTTGATCCTCCTGTCTCATCTTTCCAAGTACTAGGATTACAAAGGTTGATGAAAGTCTCACTACTTGTAGATCCTGTCCTCAAACCTAAGATTTTCTTGTCTCATTCTCCCAAGTACTTTGATTACAAGCATGTGCTACCATACCCGGCTTCAATTAAAAAAAAATATGAGCAGGATAGCAGGTTTGAGGCCAGCCTCAGCATCTTAGCGAGATCCTGTTTTGAAACAAAACACAGAGCCAGAGCCAGGCATGGTGGCGCACGCTTGTAATCCCCCCACGCTTGGGAGGCTGAGACAGGAGGATCGCACAGGTTCGAAGCCAGCCTCAGCTACCTAGTGAGGCTCTCAGCAACTCAGTGAGACCCTGTTTCCAAATAAAATATAAAATGGGTCTGGGAGTATAGCCTGGAGGTAGAAAGCCTCTGGGTTCCACCCCAAGTACCACAAAACAACGACAACAATAACAAAACATAGAGCTGGGCGTGGTGGTGGCACACGCTTGTAATCCAAGTACTAGGGAGACTCAGACAAGAAGATCATAGGTTTGAGGACACAAATCAACAAGTAGTGAGATTCTCATCAACATAGGCAGACCCTGATTTTTTTTTTTTTTTTTTTATGGTACTGGGGATGGAACAGGGGCATTCTACTTCTGAGCTACACCCCCAAGGTCTAGTTTTTAGTGTTTTTATTTATTTTTTAATATTTTAAATTTTTTGGTGGTACTGGGGTTCCTGGAAATCCTTCTACCTCCGGGCTACACTCCCAGACCTATTTTATATTTTTATTTGGAAACAGGGTCTCTTAAGCCAGCAAGGCTGGCTTCGAACCTGTGCGATCCTCCTGTCTCCACCTCCCAAGCGTGGTGATTACAAGCGTGCACCACCAAGCCCAGATGCAGACCCTGATTTGAAATAAGAATAAAATAGGCTGAGACTATAGTTCTGGGTTAGAATGCCTCTGGGTTCAATCCTCAATATAAAAAAATAAGCCGGGGGTGGTGGCGCACGCTTGTAATCCCAGTGCTTGGGAGGCTGAGACAGGAGGATTGTGCAGGTTCAAAGCCAGCCTCAGCTACTTAGTGAGGCTCTCAGCAACTTAGTGAGACCCTGTTTCCAATAAAGTATAAAATAGGTCTGGGAGTACAGCCTGGAGGTAGAAAAGCCCCTGGGTTCCACCCCCAGTAACACACACACACACAGAATAAAATGTAGGGCTAGGAGTGTAGCTTGGAGGTAGAATACCCATGGGTTCCATCCCAGGTACCACAAAAAATAAATAAATAATAATTTAAAAAGGCTGGGGTGTATCTCAGAGGTAGTATGTCCCTGGGTTCAATTCCCAGTACAAAAAAAAAAAAAAATGGGGAAAGGAAACAAAAGGTAGAAGTCCATGTTTACATCCTGTCCAATAGCCAACAACCATCAGTTTCTCAATACTCTTTTTTTTTTTTTTGTACTGGGAATGGAGCCCCAGGGTACTTTGCCTCTGTACTACTCCCCTAGTCCAATTTTTAATTTTAATTTTTTTTTTTTTGTGGTACTGGGGATGGAACACAAGGATATTCTACCTCTGAGCTACACCCGTAGTCCTATTTTTATTCTTTTTTAATTTTTTAAAATTTTTTGTGGGTTTGGGGATGGAACCCAGGGGGATTTGATCTTTGAGGTACATTCCCTGCCCTATTTTTTATTCTTTATTTTGAAACCGGGTCTCACTAAGTTGCAAAGGGCCTCACTAAGTAGCTGAGGCTAGCCGCGAACCATGATCCTCTGGTCTCAGCCTCCCGAATGCTGGGATTTCAAGCATGTGCCACCACGCCTGGCTGCTTCTTCTTCTTCTTCTTCTTCTTCTTCTTCTTCTTCTTCTTCTTCTTCTTCTTCTTCTTCTTATTATTATTATTATTATTATTATTACTGGTACTGGGGTTCCTGGAAGCCCTTCTACCTCTGGGCTACAGTCCCAAACCTATTTTTTTTGCGGGTCTGGGGATGGAACCCAGGGGCATTTGACCTCCGAGCTATACCCCCTGCCCTAATTTTTATTCTTTATTTGGAAACGGTCTCACTGAGTTGCAGAGGGCCTCACTAAGTAGCTGAGGCTGTCTGTGAACTATGATCCTCTGGTCTCAGCCTCCCGAATGCTGGGATTACAAGCGTGCGCCACCACGCCTGGCTTATTTTATTGTTTTTTAAATGTACTTTTATTATTATTTAGCACTGGGAATTGAATGGGGGGCATTCTATCTCAGCACCACACACATAATAATTAATAATAATAATAATAATAATAATAATAATAAGGCTAGAGGTGAGCTCCGAGGTATAATGCACCTGGCTCAATCCCCAGCAACACACACAGACACACACACACTAAAGATCTGGGGGTCTAGCTTGGAGGTAGAATGCCCCTGGATTCAAATACCCAGTGTGTGTGTGGGCGCTCCTTCGCTTCTTCCCACCCCCGACACTCATCTTGTCACTTACAGCATCTGGGGTCGCTGACATGGGTTGGGGTCCACTTGGCAAGAGCTGAGGCTTCAGAGCGGGGGACGAGGCGCAGGGTCCACTACTGATGGAGCTGTCGCTTGTGCTCCTTGGAGGGCCTTCGGTCTCCCCCAGCCCCAGAGCGCCCGACACACTCCCGACGCTTCAGCACTGAGTCCTTTTGCTTCCACTTTCATTTCTGTGAAATCAAGGCCTCGAGCTCAGCACAGGCTCGCAGCTGCGGCGTCCCCACCCCTAGGTGGAGCCTTCCTTGTCTTCAAAGGCGATGACCCAGCAGCCAGGGAGCCGGACAGTGTGGTGGCGCACACTTGTAATCCCAGCGCTTGGGAGGCTGAGAAAGGAGGATCCCGCAGGTTCGAAGCCAGCCTCAGCTACTTAGTGAGGCTCTCAGCAACTTAGTGAGACCCTGTTTCCAAAGAAAGGTTTCCAGGAACCCCAGTACCACCAAAAAAAAAAAAAAAAAAAAAAAAAAAAAGAATTAAAAATAGGGCTAAGGGTGTGGTTCGGATGTAGAATGCCCTGGGGTTTTATCCCCAGTACCACACACACACACACACACACACACACACACACACACACAAAGAATAAAAAATCGGGCTAGGGGTGTAGCTCGGAGGTAGAATGCCCTGAGTTCAATCCCCCAGCACCACACACATACACAACATCATCATCATCATCATCATAAATAAAGCAAATTCTACTGGGGGGCTTGTAGATAGCCAGGGAATGGTTGATTGGGACCAATATTTCCTTGGCTTTTCTTTTTTTTTTTTTTTTTGTGCTACTGGAGGTGGAAACCAGAGGCTTTCTACCTCTGGGCTACACTCCCAGACCTATTTTATACTTTATTTGGAAACAGGGTCTCTTAAGCCAGTGAGGCTGGCATCTAAACACTGTGATCCTCCTGTCTCCGCCTCCCAAGTGCGGGGATTACAAGTGTGTGCCACCAAGCCCAGCTTATTCTTTATTTTGAAACAGAGTCTCACTGAGTTGCAAAGGGCCTCAGTAAGTAGCTGAGGATGTCCATGAACCTGGATCCTCCTGTCTCAGACTCCCAATTACAAGCGTGCACCACTACCCAGCTCTTATTATTATTATTTTTTATTTTTTGGTGGTACTGGGGTTCCTGGAAGCCCTTCTACCTGCGGGCTACACTCCCAGACCTATTTTATATTTGGAAACAGGGTCTCTTCAGCCAGCGAGGCTGGCTCAAAACCAGCGCGATCCTCCTGTCTCTGCCTCCCAAGCGCGGGGATTACAAGCGTGCGCCACCACGCCCGGCTCTTATTACTTTTTTATATTTGGTGTTTCTGGGGACTGAACCTCGAAGCATTCTACCTCCGAGCTACATGCCCAGCCCTATTTTATTCTATTTACTTTGATACAGGGTCTAAGTTGCACAGGGCCTAAATTGCTGAGGATGGCTGCAAGCCTGCCATCTTCCTGTCTCAGCCTCCCAAGTACTGGGATTGTATCCAGGTGGCCACACCAGGCTAGAATTTGCTTTGTTAAGGAGCATTTCCCTAGAGCTCAGAATGAGGCTGAGTACGTGTAAACATTGATAAAAGAATTGTTTTTATTACTTGAGAAATATAATCAGATGGATAAAGCCCATAGATGATGAAGTTCACAAAACTATAATATCCGAAAAAAAATTTTAAGGTAGTAAGGATTGAATCCAGGGTTGTTCTGCCACTGAGTTAGCCCTTTTATTATGATTATGATTATGATTATGATTATTTTTTGACACAGTATGGCTAAATTGCTCAGGCTGGCCTGGATCCTCTTGCCTCAGTCTCCCAAACTGTTGGGATTAAAAGCATGTGTCACATCAAACAATAGCCAGCATTTTTTTGGGAATGGGGGATTGAACATAGGGCAATCTCCCTCTGAGCTGCACCCTATTCCTGTTTTATTTTCATTTTTTTGTGGTACTTGGAGGTAGAACCCAGGGGCTTTCTATTTCTGGGCTACATCCCCAGCACTATTTTATAATTTATTTGGAAACAGGGTCTTGCTTTATTTTCTTTCTTTTCTTTTCTTTTTTTTTTTTTTGGTGGTACTGGGATTCCTGGAAGCCCTTCTACTTCCGGGCTACACTCCCAGACCTATTTTATATTTTTGAAACAGGGTCTCTTACACCAGAGCGGCTGGCTTCGAACCTGCGCGATCCTCCTGTCTCTGCCTCCCAAGCGCGGGGATTACAAGCATGCGCCACCACGCCCGGCTTATTTTCATTTTAAAACAGGGTTTCCCAGCCGAGCCTGGTGGTGCACGCTTGTAATCCCAGCATTCTGGAGGCTGAGACCTGAGTGAGGATTGCCGTTCGCAGACAGCCTCAGCTACTTAGGTCCTCAGTGAGATTGTTTCAAAATAAAGAATAAAAAATAGGGCAGGTGGTGTAGCTCAGAGGTCGAATGCCCCTGGGTTCCATCCTCAGACCCACACAAATATAATAAAATAAAACAGTGTCTCCCTGCATTGATGAGAATCCCACTACTTGCTGAGGCTGTCCTCCAGCCGTGAGCCTCCTATCTCAGCCTCTCAAGTAGTGGGATTACAGGCTTGTGCCACCACACCAGTGACCTGCAACTTTTTTTTGTGTGTGTGTGGTACTGAGCCCAGTGGCATTCTACCTCCAAGATACACTCCAGCTCTATTTTTTATTCTTCCTTTCTTTTGGAGATGCAACCTCTTTTGGGCATTCTACCTCTGAGCTACACACCCAGCCCTATTTTTTATTCTTTTCTATTTTAATTTCTGTGGAACTGGTGATGGAACCCAGGGACATTCTACCTCCAAGCTATACTTCCAGCCCGATTTCTTATTCTTTATTTTGAAACAGGGACTCACTAAGTTGCGGAGGGTCTCACTAAGTAGCTGAGGCTGGCCGCAAACTGCAATCCTTCTGTCTCAGCCTCCCAAGTGTTGGGATTAGAAACGTGTGCTACTATGCTCGGCTCTTATTCTTTATTTTTTAATTATTTTTTTTTCCTGTCTGGGAATGGAACCCAGAGGCATTTGACCTCCGAGCTACACCCCCTGCCCTATATTTTATTCTTCATTTTGAAACAGGGTCTAAGTTGCAGACGGCCTCACCGAGTAGCTGAGGCTGTCCGCGAACCGTGATCCTCCTGCCTCAGCCTCCCAAATGCTGGGATTACAAGTGTGTACCATCGCACCTGGTTTATTATTATTATTGAAAGTGGAAGTCCGGCGCAGAAAAAACCCAAGGCCAGCCGTTGGAGATAAGCAAGCAAGCAAAAGCTTTATTAAGACAGCCCAGTTCCCTTTTATATCAGGCAGCTGGGGATTTTTTGAAAAGGAGGGGGCTTCCGCTCACAGCAGAAGATCGCACGAAGTACGGGGCATTTACTGATTGGGTGGCTCATACCCCCGTGAGTGTGTTAAGGGACTGGTTGTTGGGCATCCCGTGGCCCCCTTTGGCTGGCTATAGGTAGGTAGTCAGCACAATCTGGAAGAGAAGTCGGAGAGGCGCCATCTTTGGCATGACTGGGCTGCTTATCCTAACAATTATTATTTGCAGGTCTGCAGATGGAACCCAGGGTCATTCGACCTCTGAGCTACACCCTTGGCCCTATTTTTTATTTCGAAACAGGGTCTCACTAAGTTGCGGAGGGCCTAAGTAGTTGAGACTGCCCTCAACCCGTGATCCTCCTGTCTCAGCCTTCTGAATGCTGGGATTACAAGTGTGCGCCACCACGCCCGGCTTATTCTTTGTTTTGAAACGGTCTCACTGAGTTGCAAAGGGCCTCAGTAAGTAGCTGAGGCTGTGCATGAACCACAATCCATCTGTCTCAGCCTCCCAAACACTGGGATTACAATCATGCACCACCATGCTGGGCCTTCTTCACCCAGTTTCTAATTGTAATGATGAAACATGGTTACATTGGCAAATTTGAAATAATCGATGACCACAGACCTGGGAAAATTGTAAACCTTACAGGCAGGTTGAACAAGTATGGAGTGGCCGGGCGTGGTGGCGCACGCTTGTAATCCCAGCACATGGGAGGCTGAGACAGGAGGATCGCACGGGTTTGAAGCCAGCCTCAGCTACTTGGTGAGGCTCTCTGCAACTGAGACCCTGTTTCCAAATTTAAAAAAAAAAAAAATACACACACACACACACATATATATATATATAAAATTAGGTCTGGGAGTATAGTCCAGAGGTAGAAAGCCTCTGGGTTCCACCCCCAGTACCACCAAAAAACCCCAAACAAAACAAAACAAAGTATGGAGTGATCAGCTCCAGATTTGATGTGCAGCTAAAAGATCTAAAAAATGGCAGAATAATCTGCTCCCATCTTGTCAATTCGGTGTCATTGTGTTGACAACCTCAGCTGGCATCATGGACCACAAAGAACCCACTGGAGGGTAAATCCTGAGATTCTTGTTCTAGGGATGTAAAACATATGTACAAATAAAAGCCTCATGAACAAGACTTGTATTTGAGGTTAGGTGTGGCATAGGCTGAAATAAGAACGCAGGTTCAAGGTCAGCTTCAGCAACTTCGTGAGACCCTGCATTTGTATTATTTTTTGCAGGTCCAGGGTGGAACCCAGGGGAATTCGACCCCTGAGCTACATCCCCTGCCCTATTTTTTATTCTTTATTTTGAAACAAGGCCTTGCTAAGTAGCTGAGGCTGTCTGCGAACTGTGATCCTCCAGTTTCAGCCTCCCGAATGCTGGGATTACAAGCAGGAGCCACCACACCCAGCTATTTTTATTTTTTACAGGTCTGGGGATGGAATCCAGGGATATTCGACCTCCGAGCTACACCCTCTGCCCTATATTTTCTTTATTTTAAAACGGGGTTTCAAGACGGGCGTGGTGGCGCACACTTGTAATCCCAGCATTCGGGAGGCTGAGACCTGAGGATCCGGTTCGCAGACAGACTCAGCTACTTAGCGAGGCCCTCTGCAACTCAGCGAGACCCGGTTTCAAAAAAATAAAGAATAAAAAATAGGGCAGGGGCTGTAGCTCAGAGGTCTAATGCCCCTGGGTTCCATCCCCAGACCGGCAAAAGAACAAAACAAAAAACAGGGTTTCACTAAATTGAGGAGGGCCTAAGTAGCTGAGGCTGGCCACTAATCACCATCCTCCAGTCTTGGCCTCCCAAATACTAGGATTATAAGCATGTGCTATCATATCCAGCTTGAGACCGTTTTATTTACTTTTGCTCTACTGGGGATGGAACCCAGGTGCATTCTACTTTTGAGATACACCCCCAGCCCTTTTTATTATTTTCAAATAAGGTCTCGCCGGGCATGGTGGCACACACTTGTAATCCCCGCGCTTGGGAGGCGGAGACAGGAGGATCACGCAGGTTCAAAGCCAGCTGTGCTGGTTTAAGAGACCCTGTTTCCAAATAAAACCTATAAAATAGGTCTGGCAGTGTAGCCCGGAGGTAGACGGGCTTCCAGGAATCCCAGTACCACCAAAAAAAAAAAAAAAAAAAAAAGGTCTCATTGAGTCACAAAGACCCTAAGTGGCTGAAGCTGGCCTCAAACCCAATCCTCCTGTCTCAACCTCCCAAATGCTGGGATTACAAGTGTGGGCCACCATGCCCAATTTATTTTTGATGGTACTGGGGATGAAACCCAGGGGAATTGTACCTCCAAACTATATCCCAGACCTATTCTATTCTTTTATTTGGAAACAGGGTCTCACTAAGTTGCAGATGGCTTAAGTTCCTGAGGCTGTCTGCTAGCCTGACATCTTCCTGTCTCAGCCTCCCAAGTACTGGGATTACAATTGTGTGCAATCACACCCAGCTGAGAGGCTGTTTTATTTACTTATATTTTTTTCTTGCAGTACTGGGGATAGAACCCAGGAGCATTCTACCTCTGAGCTATAACCCCAGCCCTATTTTTTATTCTTTATTTTGAAACAGAGCCTCAGAGTTGCAAAGGGCCTAAGTAGCTGAAGCTGTCTTCAAACCTGTCATCCTCCTGTTTTAGCCCTTCGAGCACTGGACTGGGATTACAAACTTGCGCTACCATGCCCGGCCCTATTTTTTATTTTCTTTCTTTCTTTCTCTTTTTTTCTCTCTCTTTCTTTTTCTCCCTCTTTCTTTTTTTTGGTGGTACCGGGGTTCCTGGAAACCCTTCTACCTCCAGGTTACACTCCCAGACCCATTTTTATACTTATAAATTTGGAAACAGCGTCTTTTAAACCAGCGCGGCTGGCTTCGAACCTGCGCAATCCTTCTGTCTCCGCCTCCCCTATTTCATTTTCACACAGGGTCTCCATCTGTTAACTGGTAGAGTGGCATCGAGTTGGTGGTGCTCATCTCATATCAGCCAGGGGCAAAACAACCTTTTGTTTATCCCAGCTTGGCTTTTGGTCTATGCCCATGCCTGGTTCATGCCTTGCACACATGGAAAAGAAAAAAAAAAAACAAATTGCTGAGGCTGGTTTCAAACCTGTGATCCTTCGATCTCAGCCTCCCAAATACTGGGATTACAAGCATGTACCATCATGCTCAGTCTACTATTTTTTATTTTGAAACAGGGCCTTGCAAGGTTGCTGAGGCTGGCTTTAAACCCATGATCTCCTCAGCCACCCAAGTCCTGGGCCACCACAGTGCCTCAGAGGCTCATCCGAATTCTAGTTCCATCTTGTGACTTAGAACCAGTTGAGCTGGATAACCTATTTCACCAGTAAAACAGGCTTACAGGTAACTACTGAGAAGTGAACCAGATCCCATGGCCTACCTTTCCTGCCTGCAGTGGTGACCCAACTGTGCCCAAGCTCCTGACTCACTTTTGCCAGTCTGCCACCAGGCCTTATTTGGAGGTCCCCTGGCTCACTGTTGTCCCAGATCAGGGTTTTCATCGTCCCAGCTTTGTGTCATGTGTGACACTGGGGATGGAACTCAGGGGCATCCTACCTGAGCTACAGCCCCAGCTGCTTTATTCTTTATTTTGAGATGGTCTAAGTTACCAAGGGCCTAAATTGCTGAGGCTGGCTGGGAGCCTGCCCTCCTCCTGTCTCAGCCTCCCAAGTACTGGGATCACCAGTGTGCACCCCTACACCCAGCATCACCCCAGTTTCTATTCCTATGACTGTCTTCAGGGAGGTCATTATACTAGAAGCACATGCCACCTGTTTGAAAACTTGCTAGAAGCGGGGCTCAGGGTATCTGCAGCTGCTCAGGAGCCTGGGCAGGATGCCAGATTTGAGGCCTCAGACGTTTAGGGAGACCCCATCTCAAAGGTGTGTGAGCTTAGCATAGACTGTCCCTGGGTTCAATCCCTAGTATCAAGTACTCCCAAACCAACCTCCATTAGGAATGTAAACTTATTTTAAAGTCAGTCTGGGGCCTGGATTCTGGCAATCTGTGGTTCAAAAAAGCACACAGGCAAGCCAAGCGTGGTGGCACACACTTATAATCCCAGCATTTGGGAGGCTGAGACCGGATGATCATGGTTCGCCGACAGCCTCAGCTCCTTAGGCCCTTCACAACTCAGTGAGACCCTGTTTCAAAATAAAGAATAAAAGCCAGGCGTGGTGGCGCATGCTCGTAATCCCAGCATTCGGGAGGCTGAGACCCTGGAGGATCATGGTTCGCAGATAGCCTCAGCTACTTAGTGAGGCCCTTTGCAACTCAGTGAGATCCGGTTTCAAAATAAAGAATAAAAAATAGGGCAGGGGGTGTAGCTTGGAGGTCAAATGCCCCCGAGTTCCATCCCCAGACCTGCAAAAACACACAAAGAAAACACACACACACAAACAAAAAAACAAAGAATAAAAATAGGGCTAGGGGTGCAGCTCAGAGGTAGAATGCACCTGGGTTCCATCCCCAGTGCCGCAAAAAAAAAAAAAAAAAAAAAAAAAAAAAAAAAAAAGCATACAGGTAATTTCCATCTATGCCAGGTCCCAAGGGGACAAAGCATGACTCAGGTTCTCTAGGTAGGTAATGAGTGAAGCCAGGAATGCTAAATAATTGCAGAGAAAATCTAAAAAGGGCTGGAAGCAGTACGTGGTGGTGCACACTTGTAATCCCAGTACTTGGGAGGCTGAGACAGGATCACAGGTTCGCAGCCAGCCTCAGCTACGTAGTGGGTGTAGCTCGGAGGTAGAATGCCCCTGGGTTCCATCAGGTTCTGGTTGGTGATGTGGGTTAGTGGTAGAGCACCCGCACCTGGGTTCCACCCCTAGTACAAGGAAAAAAGGAGCAGCCTTTCTGAGTAATAGTTCAGCAAGGTGGCACACATCCTAGTACTTAGGAGGCCAAGACAGGAGGATCACAGGTCTGATGAGACTCAGCAACCTAGGGAAACCCCATTTCGAATAAAATCAGTTTTGGGATGCAGGTCAGAAATAGTATGTCTTTGGGTTCAATTCCCAGTACCACAAAAAAAAAAAAAAAAAAAAAGAGACTAGGAGTGTTGTTGACAGAGGTAGAAAGCCTGTGGATCCAATCCCCAGTATTGCCAAAAACAAAAACTGACATTTTTTCTGGTACTGGGGATTAGAGGGATTCTACCTCTAGGCCATACTCCCAGCCCTTTTCTGTGTGATACTGAGGATTGAACCCAAAGGCATTCTAATGTCTGAGCTAAATCCCCAGCCCTTTTTCATGGAACTAGGGATTAAACTCAAGGGCATTCTACCTTTGAGCTATACCCCCAGCCCTATTTTTTATTATTTTGAAATAGGGTCTCACTGAGTAGGGCTTCACTAAGAAGTCGAGGCTGGAGCCTGGCATGGTGGCACACACTCGTTAATCCCAGTATTTAGGAGGCTGAGACAGTAGGATCTGGGTTTGTGGCCAGCCTCAGCTACTTTGTGAGGCCCTCTGAAACTTAATGAGATCCTATTTCAAAATAAAGAATAAAAAATAGGGCTGGGGTATAGCTTAGAGGTAGAATGCCCAGTTCAATCCTCAGCACAAGGAGAAAAAAAAAAGCTTAGGCTGGCCAGGAACATGCGATCCTCCTGTCTCAGCCTCCCAAGAAGCACACCCACCCCCAGCCCTTTTGATTTATCTTCAAACAAGTTCTCACTAGGTTGCTGAGAATTTATGTTGCTCAGGCTGTCCTCAATCTCGTGACCCAGCACCTCAACCTCCCAAGTACTAGTACACACCACCACACCCAGCTGTTATCTCGCAGCCTTCCAAGTACTGGGATCACACGTGTGTGTCACTGCACTTGGCCAAAATATTTTGTTTTACCCTATAACCCCTCACCCCTATTAACATCATTCCCCAGTCTGATAACACATGCAAGCAGGTGGTGAGATTTAAAAAAATTTTTTTATTTTTTATTTTTGCAGTACTAGGGATGAAACTCAGGGGGCATTCTGCCTCTGATCTACACCCCCAGCGCAAGTTTTTATTCTTTATTTTGAAACAGGGTCTCACTAAGTTGCACAGGGCCTCATTAAGTAACTGAGGCTGTCTGCAAACCTATGGTCCTCCTGTCTCAGCCTCCTGAATGCTGGGATTACAGGCGTGCACCACCGCGCCCGGCTAAACGATGGAAACAAAAACACCTAAAACCGAAGCTTCTGGAAGAACCATTTGTTCTTGCCTGTCTTGTACCTAAAAGGAAGAGAAAAAAAGGTATTAATGAAGAAATACAAATTCTTCATACATAATAAAGCCATACCCCAATACATACCACCAACACTTGCTTACCTCTCTTCAAACTTAACCTTGGCCTCCCGCCGGGCCTTCCGTTTAAGAGCAGGGTCTCTGAAGACATCCTTGTTGACAACGGTTTTATCCAAGGGGATGTCCACGGAGTACCTGGGGACAACGATGCCGTAGGATGAGCTAGGGCTAAGTAGCTGAGGCTGTCTGCGAACCGAGATCCTCCTGCCTCGGCCTCCCGAATGATGGGATTACAAGCCCGCGCCACCACACCAGGCTTTATATTTTGTTTTGAAGGGGCTCCTTACTTTCCACCTGGCAGTTAGATAGATGTATTAGGCTAGGCGCTTGACTTACTTAATCTCACCACATTGTAGCACCCAAGAAACAGGGTACTGTTTTAATTAAAACAAAAAAAAAACATTTTCTTGGCATTAAGGATAAGACCCAGCCAGGGGCATTCTACCTGTGAGCCACACCCCCAGCTCAGCTATTTTTTTTTTTTTTTTTGTGGTACTGGGGATGGAACCCATGGCATTCTACCTTTGACCTACACCCCCAGCCCTATTTTTGACTCTTTATTTTGAAACAGGGTTTGAGTTGCAAAGGGCCTAGGTAGCTGAGGCTGGCCGTGAACCATGGCCCTCTTGTTTCAGACTCCCAAATGCTGGGATTACAAGCCTGGGCCACCACGCCCCACTCAGCTCTTTATTTTGAAACAGAGTCTCGCTAAATTGGCGGTTCTGTCCCTGAATCTGCGATATATCCTCTTGTTTCAGCCTCCCAAGTACCAGGACTACATATGGGCATCACCAAGCACGGCTAAAACAAACTTTTTAAGATTTTTTTTTTGTGTGGTGGCACTGGGGGTGGAACCCAGAGACTTTCTACCTTCGGGCTAAACTCCCCAGTCCTATTTTATATTTTATTTGGAAACAGGGTCTAAGTTGCTGAGAGCCTCACTAAGTAGCTGAGGCTGGCTGTGAACCTGCGTGATCCTCCTGTCTCAGCCTCCCAAGCGCGGGGATTACAAGCATGCACCACCACGCCCTGCTAATGGCTTTTATTATTTTAAAACAGGGTCTCACTAAGTTGCAGAGGGCCTCATTAACTAGGAGGCTGCTGCAAACCTATGATCCTTTCTGTCTCAGCCTCCCAAGTACTGGGATTACAAGTGTGCACTTTGCCCAGCTTTTTTTTTTTTTTTTTAACTTCTTTACAACCATATACCAAGTCAGTTATGGAGCCGTGCGTGGTGGTGCATGCTTGTAATCCCCGTGCATGGGAGGCTGAGACAGGAGGGCCACACAGGTTCGAAGCCAGCCTCAGCAACTTAGTGAGACCCTGTTTCCAAATAAAGTATAAAAATAGGTCTGGGAGTATAGCCTGGAGGTAGAAAAGCCCCTGGGTTCCACTCCAGTACCACAAAAAAGGCAGGAACAGACTCCAATATGGACAAAAGAGACAACACTAGAAACTGGAACCATTGTGGTCGATGAGTGGAAAACTAAAGATGTCCTTTCCTGACAATGAAACAGCTGTGAAGTTGTCTACTGGGAAAATAAACTATCAGCCAAGGCGGTGGCGCCAGCTTGGGAAGCTGAGACAGGAGACTGGAAGCCAGCAGTAGCTCCTTAGTGAGGCCCTCTGCAACTTAATGAAACCCTGTTTCAAAATGAATAATGAAAATAGAACTGGGGTGGAGCTAAGTAGAACTCCCCTGGCTTCAATATGCAGTACTGCTGGGGGGAGTGGGTGCAGAAGGACCACCAAGTTTCAGGTCTCAACATCTTAGAGACCCTTTCTTTAGTAGTGCTGGGGGTTGAACTCAGGGGCATTTTAATTGAACCACACCCCCAGCCCTTTTTATTTCAGACAGGGTCTCACTAAATTACCGAGGCTGGCCATAAACCTGCAATCCTCCTGTTTCAGCCTCCCAAATACTGAGTTACAGGCATGAGCCACCACCCCCGGCTTAGTGAGACCCTTTCTAAAAATAAGGGTGGAGGGTTTCCCTGGTTTTAATCCCAGGTACAAGAGCATGCTTGTAATCCCAGGGCTTAGGAGGCTGAGACAGAAGGATCACATGTTTGAGGACAGCCTCAACAAGGTAGCAAGACTCTAAGCAACCTAGGGAGACCCTGTTTCAAACTAAAAAAATAGGGATGGTGGTGTGGTTCAGAGGGAGAACTCCCCTGGGTTCAATCCCCAGTATGAAAAAACAAACGAGAAAAGAATTAAGTCCTAGGTGCATCAGAAAAACAAATCACGTTCCTTTCCACTCTTCAAATCCTCACCTTGTGGGCATTAGATGATTGTAGTTATAAACTTTCACGAAAGACTTGATCTTTGATCTTTTGGCGATTTTCTTCTTGCCCATGGCAGCGGTCACTTTGCGGGGATAGCGGTCAATTCCAGCCACCAGTGCGTGGCTGTAGGGGCGGTCTGACGTGCCATCATCAATGTTCTACGTAAGCAAAATTTGTATTTGTTATTACCTGAGGACCTTTTTTTGGCCCTGTGCTAGCCATTGGGCGTACGTACTCACAACAGCAGTATGTTGTTTCTGTAATCAGAGCCCAGGGGAAACTCGAAAGGTTGCCAAAACCATAGGTGGACAGCAAATAGTGAAGGATTAAAATACACGCGGTGACCATTACGATTAAAAGCAATTTCTCTTCTTCTTACACAATACCAGCCACAGCATCTATATTACCTGTTGGACCTCAGGTAAACTAAGCGCCTCTAAACCTTAGCATAGAAAGGAATCCTCCTATGGTCTTCACAAGAATTATATATGACAACACCTGTAAGGCGTTCAGTAAATGTTGGCTAGTATTTCTATATGCTTCTCGGTGGAAAACGTGTTACGTGCTCGTTTACACTCACGTTATTTTACACTTTCATGAAATTCACTATTCCCTGCACCGTGCTCAATGGCTAATGCGCCGGAAGTAGGTCTTAAAAACCCCAAGCCTGCCGCGTCCCCGAAACTCAGCAGAGTGGAGGCGCGAGAAGCTGGTACCTTCACGATGACGGCTTTGCGTCCAGAGTAGCGTCCGGCCAGGACCAGCACCACCTTCCCGGGTTTCATGAACTTGCCCATATCTGCAGAAAAATGGAAGAGGCCGCTCTGAAAGACTTTTGCCAGAGCCTCCTAGACCAACCCCTTCCTAGCCGCCAGCCCGGATCGCAGGCCCTCGACTTCCGAACGGTACCGGGCGTCTTGGCCCTAACCACCCGCGGGGCAGACCCGTCACGAAGCCGCCTGAGCCCTAGGGACCGAGCGCACCCAGCAACTCGGCCCCCGGGCCACGGATGGCGGCGGATTGAAAACCCCGGCTCAAACCTCAACTTACCGACGGCTACCGACCCGACCGACAGCAGGAAAGGAAGGCAGGGTACTTCCGCTAACCTTTCACCCTGCGGAGAGTGACCTCACTTCCGGCTCCGCTCCTCGGTCCTCGCCGTAATATCGTGTGGTGTTCAGTTTGTGTTCCGGGCGGAAAAAGCTCCTGAAGGGAAAGAAGGTCCTGGCTGCTCGTTTGTTTGACTCAAACTTTATTAGCAGCACTTTATTAGCGACAGACAAGAGCAAAGCGCTCTGGTTTGGCTCCAGTAGGAAGAGCATCGCGTCCGCAGAAGCGCTTTCTGCTCCGCATATGTTGTGGTTCCTTCCTCTGGCGCGAGGAGGGGGACAGGTTTTTTTTGTGGCTGTTTGGTACTGGGGACTGAACCTAAGGGTCCTCTGCCTCCGAGGTATACTCCCAGGACCCTCCCCCTTTATTTTCAAGGAGGGACTTGCTAGGCTGTCGAGTCTTAGATTGCCAAGGCGCCGGGCGTGGTGGCGCACGCTTGTAATCCCGGCCTTCGGGAGGCTGAGGCTGGAGGATTGCGGTTCGCAGACAGCCTCGGCTACTTAGGCCCTCCGAGGGCAACTTAGTGAGACTGTCTCAAAGACTGAAAAGTAGGGCAGGGGATGTATCTCGGAGGTGGAATGCCCCTGGGTCTCATCCGCAGACCCGCAAAAATAAATAAATTGTCAAAGTTGTCCTCAATCCTACGATCCTCCTGCCCTAGCCTTCCCACTACTGGCCTGCGCCACCATGCCGGGCTTCACATTTAATTTTTTTCCCCTGAAATAGAAAGGGAACAAAGTAGAACTTTTTGTTGGTGGTACTGGGGATGGAAACTTCTACCTCCGGGCTACACTCCCAGACCTATTTTTATATTTTTATTTGGAAACGGTCTCTTAAACCAGCGAGCCTGGCTTCTAAACTGCGCGATCTTCCTGTCTCCGCCTTCCGAGCTCGGTGATTACAAGCGTTGGCCACCACGCACAACAAAGTAGAACTTTTTTTTTTTTTTTTTTTTGCGGGTCTAGGGATGGAATGCAGAGGCATTTGACCTCTGAGCTACACCCTCTGCCCAATTTTTTATTTTGAAACAGGGTCTCACTGAGTTGCAGAGGGCAGAAGTAGCTGAGGCTGTCCAAGAACCGTGATTCTCTGGTCTCAGCCTCCCAAATGCTGGGATTATAAGTGTGCACCCCACACCTGGCTGGCAAAGTAGAACTTTTTATGAGTGTTTATCGTGTGCATTGTTAAATAAAAGGCGCAAGATGCAAAGTCTTTGGAAGATTTGGAGTTCAGTGATGGCAAACACATTAAGTCTGAGGAGGTGGGGGGGTGGTGGATAGCGGCTGCTTCCTTTGTCAGGCCCAGTCAACCTCCTTTTTTTTTTTTTTGGTGGTACTGGGGTTGGAACCCAGAGGCTTTCTACCTCCAGGCTATACTCCAGACCTTTTTTTTTTTTTTTTTTTTTTTTTTGAAACAGGGTCTCACTAAATTGCTGAAAGCCTCACTAAGTAGCTGAGGTTGGCTTCGAACCCTTGCGATCCTCCTGTCTCAGCCTCCCAACCCCGGGGATTACAAGCGTGCGCCACCACGCCCGAGTCAATCTACTTTTATGTTATTGATTTGACACTTGCAACTTTAGGAGATAGGTACTGCTCACTGTGCGTGTGTATGTGTTTTCTGGGGACTGAGCACAGGGTCTATCTTTTAAATGTGGAAACAGTCTGGCTAGGCTGGCTCTTGTCTCAGCCTCCCAAGTACTGGAATTACAGGTATGCACCATCACATCTGGCTTTGATAATGTTCTTATCTCCATTCTACAGTTAAAGAAAATGCAGTTTTAAGAGATTAATTTGACCAAGTTTACCCTGAGTAAGTGGTGGAGCTGGGACACGGACTCACAGTCTAGGTCCATCTTGCTTACTGGGTCATTGATGGGGACTGAGCCTGTATTGGATGCTGATCGGGCAGCATCACCTGCTAATAAGAACAAACTTTCATGCTTAGGTAGAACAATAACATCCACTGCTCTTCCTCTAAGCGGTCAGCCACGAGTTCTAGCCAAGGTTGCCCTAGGTCAGC
Source organism: Muscardinus avellanarius (assembly GCF_963383645.1). NCBI lineage: Eukaryota > Metazoa > Chordata > Mammalia > Rodentia > Gliridae > Muscardinus > Muscardinus avellanarius. Next base: position 52,909,659 of record NC_137802.1, on the reverse strand, counting down.
TAAAAGTTGGCTGTTAGCCCAGCCAAACACTACTTAATTTACAGATAACTGCACCTAGAAAATACAGCTTCAGCAACTTAGAGAGGCCCTGTTTGAAAATGAGGAATAAAATAAGGCTGGGGGTATAGCTCAGGGTTAGAATGTCCCTTAATTCAATCCCCGGTACCACACACAAAAGAATGAATTATGCATACTCTGACAAAAGTTTAGAGTTAAAAGAAAAGCAAGCTGTATTAACCGAATATTAAATATTATATATTTATTTATTTTTGCAGTACTACGGATTAAACCCAGGGGTGTTCTACTTCTGAGCAATATCCCTGCCTATTTTTCACTCTTTTGTATAAAATGGAGGGCCTAAGGCCGGGCGTGGTGGCGCACGCTTGTAATCCCTGCGCTTGGGAGGCAGAGACAGGAGGATCGCGCAGGTTGAAGCCAGCCGCGCGCGCTGGTTTAGGAGACCCTGTTTCCAAAATGAAAATGTAAAAACAGGTCTGGGAGTGTAGCCTGGAGGTAGAAGGGCTTCCAGGAACCCCAGTACCACCAAAAAAAAAAAAAAAAAAGAAAAAAAAATAGGTCTGGGAGTGTAACCTGGAGGTAGAAGGGCTTCCAGGAACCCCAGTACCACCCAAAAGAAAAAAAAAAAAAAATGGAGGGCCTAAGTAGCTGGGCTAGCTGCGAACATGCGAGCCTCCTCTCAGCCGCCCCAGATTTTGCCTCATTTAGAGAGAGAATTGTGCCGGGCGTGGTGGCGCACGCTTGTAATCCCCGCGCTTGGGAGGCAGAGACAGGAGGATCACGCAGGTTCGAAGCCAGCCGCGCGCGCTGGTTTAGGAGACCCTGTTTCCAAAATGAAAATGTAAAAAACAGGTCTGGGAGTGTAGCCCGGAGGTAGAAGGGCTTCCACGAACCCCAGTACCACCAAAAAAAAAAAAAAAATAGAATTGTGACGCAGACGGGACCGATGACCTATGCAGGTTGATCTTACAGTAGCGTAGATGGGATTCAAATGGAGACTTGAAACCAAGTGTAGTTGGCTCTCAGACCGAATTATTTCCCATCACTCACGAGAAAACGTTTTTACAGCCGGGCATGGTGGTGCACACTTGTAATCCCAGCATTTGGGAGGCTGAGACGGGAGTATCCAGGCAGCCTCAGTTACTTAGTTAAAAAAAAAAGAAAAAGAAAGAAAAAAAAGATCCCATCCATTTAATGGTTTAATTGTGCTCTATCCCCATTTCCTCCCCCCCCCCTTTTTTTGGTCTTCAGGGTCGAACCCAGGGGCATTCTACCTCTGGGCTACACTCCAGCCATATTTGTTATTCTTTATTTTGAAACAGGGTTTAAGTTGTACAAGGCCTTACTACGTAGCCGAGGCTGGTCTCAAACCTATAATCCTCCTGTCTCAGCCTCCCAAGTACTGGGATTGCAAGTGTACCACCACACCCAGCTCCTCATTCCTTTTTTTGTTTGTTTTGTTTTTGTGGTACTGGGGATGGAATCCAGGGGCATTCTACCTCCGAGCTGCACCCCCAGCCTTACTTTTTGTTCTTTATTTTGAAACCAGGTTTCACTGAGTTGCAAAGGACCTCACTAAGTAACTGAGGCTGGCCACAAACCGTGATCCTCCTGTTTCAGCCTCCCAAATGCTGGGATTACAAGCGTGAGCCACCATGCCCGGCTCCCCATTCCTTTTTGAGACAGCCTAAGTTGCTGAGGCTGGCCTTGAACTTGGAATCCTCCTGCCTCAGCCTCCCAAGTCACTAGGAGTACAGACTGGACCACTGTGCCAGGCCACATGGATTTAAGTGTTAATTGCAAAAGCTGCATGTGTGGCGACATCTGTGCGGATAGGCAGGCTCAGGCAGGATGGACAATGTCCAACTCCCTTCTTAGTGAATTATTTTCAGCATCAAGAACACACATAAACACCCCTACCACTACCACCACCAAATCTGTCGATCCAGGGTAGAGAGAAGGCAGACATTTCTCAAAGAAATGATGATCTGAGACAGACAGGCTGATAAGGCCAGAGAGATGTAGAAACCAAAGCCAAAGGGCTCTATGGTCTTTGCAAAGAAGGAATACACAATACTATGATTTTGTTGGGCATGATGGCACATGGTTGTAATCCCAGTACTTGGGATTTTTTTATTTTGTGTGGTACTGGGGATGGAACCCAGGGGCTTTTCTACCTCCAGACTAAACTCTCAGACCTAGTTTTAGTTTATTTGCCACCACGCCAGGCTGGGATTTTCACAGTGTTTTCACATAGTACTTCGGGTGGTCTCCAACTTTAAACCATCTCAGGTTTTGCTGGTTTGAACAATGAAGAACCTTCAGATCCCATTTAATGGTTTAATTGCCCTAATTATGTACCACTGAGCTCTATCCCCACCCCCCTTTTTTGTGAGAGGAGAATCACGGGTTTGCAACCAGCCTCAGCTACTAGGGGGGCTGTCTATAACACAGTGAGACCTTATTTCAAACATACAGAATAAGCTGGGTGTGGTGTTGCATACTTGTAAACCCAGTACTTGGGAGGCTGAGACAGGAGTATCACAGCCAGCCTCAGCTATTTAGTGAGGCTCTCAGCAACTCAGTGAGACACTGTTTCAAAATAAAGAATAAAAAAAAAAAAAATAGGAGCCGGGCATGGTGGCACAAATTTGTAATCCCAGCATTTGGGAGGCTGAGACAGGAGAATCTGGGTTCGTGGCAAGCCTCAGCTATTTAGTCAGGCCCTTTGCAACTCAGTGAGACCCTGTTTCAAAATAAAGAATAATAGCTGGGCGTGGTGACGCACGCTTGTAATCCCCGTGCTTGGGAGGCTGAGACAGGAGGATCACACAGGTTCGAAGCCAGCCTCAGCTACTTAGGCTCTCAACAACTTAGTGAGACCCTGTTTCCAAATATAGGTCTGGGAGTATAGCCTGGAGGTAGATAAGTCCCTGGGTTCCACCCCAGTAGCAAAAGCAAAACAAAAAAACAAAAAAACAGCCAGCGTGGTGGTACAGGCTTGTAATCCCAGCATTCGGGAGGCTGAGACCAGAGGATCATGGTTCACCAACAGCCTCAGGTACTTAGTGAGGCCCTCTGCGACTTAGTGAGACCCGTTTCAAAATAAAGAATAAAAAATAGGGCTAGGGGTGTTGCTTGGAGGTAGAATGGCCCTGGGTTCCATCCCCAATACCGCTGCGGGGAGGGGAATAGGACTGGGGTGTAGTTTTTTTTTTTTTTTGGTGGTACTGGGGTTCCTGGAAACCCTTCTTCCTCTGGGCTACACTCCCCAGACCTTTTTTTTTTTTTTTGCAGGTCTGGGGATGGAACCCAGGGGCATTTGACCTCCGAGCTACACCTCCTGCCCTATATTTTATTCTTTATTTTGAAACAGGGTCTCACTAAGTTGAGGAGGGTCTAAGTAGCTGAGGCTGTCCAAGAACCGTGATCCTCTGGTCTCAGCCTCCCAAACGCTGGGATTATATATAAAGCGTGCGCCACCATGTTGGGCTTCAATAACATATATTAAAAATTAATGTTGCTAAAAATAAGTTAACATGAACTACATAACAGTGCAGAAACAAAGTGCTAAATCCTTAAGTATTTGCAGCAATATATTTTACCCATCTTTGGTCAGACTGGGAGTGATACTCTCCACAAGGTGAGTAACAAAAAATCTAAAAAGGCTAAAATGTTGAAGACCATAAAACTGGAGTCGGCTTTACAGTGAAGTACTTGGGCCCTGCTCTGTAAGCAGTGACCTGTTTGGAGCCCGACCCTGGCGCAGTCCCGTCTCTGCTGCATACCACTGCGGGCCCTGAGACCTCCCCCATCTAGTCTCCAGCACTGAGGGCAGCTGGTGAGGCACGGCCCAGGGAGCCTTGCTCCGAGTTACCATGTCCTCCTGGACCTATGTGAGTACTCGGAGTTTATCTTGAATATGTTTACTTCCAAGAAGACTGTGTCAACTTTGTTTAGGGTCACACAGATGACAGTGCTCGCCAGAGGACACGGTGACAGACACGCGCGCTCACTCCTTCCGCAGAAGGGCCCTGTCTGCACTGCTCTAACTCACGTGGCTACCTTATTTTGAAGATTTCACTGCACTTTTCACTTCTTCAAAAAAATGGCTTTTATTAAAATCAACTGAGGTTACCTCCCTTAGAAAGGTTCTTAGATATTTGCATTACCAGTTTGAAGTAGCCATGGATGTATAGTCTTCCCTGGCACTGGAGTCAGGAAGAAACGGGAAATCAGTATTTGTAAAAGGAATTTAACTCAAACAAGCATGCCAACGTGTACACTGTGCTAGCACGTTAGGGCAGACCTTGTTTTTATTGAATCCAGGGCCTGGTGCAAGCTAAGCATGAGCTCTACCACTGAGCTACACTCCTGGCTCCAAAATTTTTTTTTTTTTTTTTTTTTTTGCAGTACTAGGGATGGAACCCAGGGGCACTGTACCTCTGAGCTGCACCCCCAGCCCTATTTTTTATTCATTTTGAAACAAGGTCTCACTGAGTTGCAGAGAGCCTCACTAAGTAGCTGAGGCTGTTTGTGAACCGTGATCCTCCAGTCTCAGCCTCCCAAATGCTGGCATTACAAGCATGGGCCACCATGACCGGCTATGGCAAACCTTTTTAATAAAAGTTTCTGGCACATCTTTCTAGTATGCTAAATTGGAGGAGAAAACAGATTTTGTATTCATTTGGCTGACCACCTAAGCGGGGTCTAAGAAAACTGTCTTTAACCCCTGCTCCGACCCCCTGCTTTTATTCTAGAAGACTAACACATCTATCCCTACAGAGCAGGGCGCTGGTCTAAGGTGAGAACTTTCTCATCAAAAGGCATCTTTGATGTTCTTGAGCTGGCGCACGGCCAAGTCCACGGGGAGGCTGAACTTGAGGCTGCTGAGGCGGCTGAGCAGGTTGAGGGCACTCTCGAAGCCTGTGTGGGCCATGTAGCTCCAGGGCTGGTAGTGGGGCTCGATGAGGGACCCTGACTTGCAGATGAGGTTCACCCAGGACACTAGGCGCTGCTCGTTCAGGGCCATGCACACCAAGGCCTTCAGCTCGGAGTCTGCACTGCGCTTGAAGGGGTCGTGCTCTGTCAGTACCATGTGGATGGCGGTCAGGAGGCTCTGTTTGGGGGTCACAGCACTGCCACCTATAACAGGCAGGGCGAAGGACTGGGACAGCTTCCGGGCTGGGGATTCCACGTACGCACGGCCATTCTTAGCATGGTAGTACTTTACAAAGAGCTCCCAGGGGTGCATGGCTTCGGGGGCTGAGGAGTAGGCTGGCAACAAACAAGCGATGGGGGCCATGACGAGGCTCATCCCCGGGGAGGAGGAGTACAGTCCGTGGGCCAGCAGGTCCCTCACAGCCACCGTGAGTTCCTTCCGCACAGCCATGGTCAGCTCGTCCTTGCCTCCCAGGGAGAGGTCCTGGAGGTTGGCAGAGGTGATGACGTGGTCATGCGGCTGGTGCCTCAAGGCCAGCTGCTTCACTTTGTCCACTGAAACCTCCAGCCTCTTCAGTAAGGGGGAGTAGTCTCTGTCGCCTTGGTCCCTCTGCCACAGGGACTGAGGGATCTGGCCCGTGGCACAACCGAACTGGCTCACGGCAAAGATCTGGAGAACGGCCAGCGCTCGCCGCATCAGGTGAAGCCCCGTCTCCCGGACCCTCTTCACATCTTCTGTCTTCACTGTTTAGAAAAGAGACAATGGCTCATCAGCAAGAGCTCACATGGCAAAGTACGTTCAACAAGTCAAGGGGGGTAAAATCTTGCTTCTGAACCATAGTATTGGAGCCAAGTGAAGGCAAGTGCCACCTAAGATATAGTTGGTTAATAAAAGATCTGTATAAAGATAAAAATCTACATACCATGAAATTTACTAATTTAAAATGCACGATTCCGAGCCGGGCGTGGTGGCGCACACTTGTAATCCCAGCATTCGGGAGGCTGAGACCAGAGGATTTCGGTTCATGGACAGCCTCAGCTATTTAGTGAGGCCCTCTGCAACTCAGTGAGACCGGTTTCAAAATAAAGAATAAAAAATAGGGCAGGGGTTGTAGCTCGGAGGTCAAATTCCATTCCCAGACCCGCAAATAAATAAATGAATGAATAAATAAACAAACAAATAAATAAATAAAATGCACAATTCCTGCGCCGGGCATGTAATTGTAATCCCAGCATTTGAGACTGTAATCCCAGCATTTGAGATTGTAATCCCAGCATTTGAGACTCTGAGGAGTATTGTGGTTCGCGGACAGCTTCAGCTATTTAGAACCTTCGCAACTCAGTGAGACCCTGTTTCAAAATAAAGAATAAAAATAGGGCTGGGGTTGTAGCTTGAGGGAGAATGCCCCTGGGTTCCATTCCGAGTACCACAAAAAAAAAAAAAAAAAAAGAGGTCTGAGAGTGTAGCCTAGAGGTAGAAAGCCCCTGGGTTCTATCCCCAGTACAACCAAAAAGAAAAAAAAAGTGTATAATTCAGTGGTTTTGTGATTTTTGGTACTGGACCCCAGGCCCTTAAGCAAGCACTCTACTAAACCACTGACCCCAGAGGTTTTTAGTTTATTCAGAGTTATGCAAACACTACTGCCATTCATTTTAGAATGTTTTTATCATCCCCCAAAGAAATCCTGCACCATTTGCATTTCCCATTCCCCATTTCTTCCCAAGATGTAAGCAACCACCAGTCTATTTCCAGGCTCCACAGGCCTGCCTGTTCCGGAAGCCACACTTACCTCTGCTGCTTCCTGGAGGCCGTTGGCTGTTGCCTGTGCTGGGGGAGCCATTTCCTGTCTTCCCACTGGTCTTGCACTCACAGGGTCCCCCACTTGTGTGCAAGGGGCTTCCCACTTCATCTGTAGTCAGAAATTACAAACATGACATGCTTATTTAGCCTTTATTTTTTTATTTTTATTTTTATTTTTGGTGGTGCTGGGGGTGGAACCCAGAGGCTTTCTACCTCTGGGCTATACTCCCAGACCTATTTTCTATTTTATTTGGAAACAGGGTCTCACTAAGTTGCTGAGAGCCTCACTAAGTAGCTGAGGTTGGCTTTGAACCTGTGTCATCCTCCTGTCTCAGCCTCCCAAGTGCGGGGATTACAAGCGTGTGCCACCATGCCCGGCTTATTTAGCCTTTAGGGCAGATTTTTAAAGGAAAAATAACATTTAATAGTACCTACAAAAAAAATTTTTTTTCAGGTCTGTGTATGGAATCCAGGGACATTCGACCTCTGAGCCACACCCCTGCCCTATTTTTCATTATTTTGAGACAGGGTCTCACTAAGTTGTAGAGGACCTCACTGAGTAGCTGAGGCTGTCCATGAACCACGATCCTCCAGTCTCAGCCTCCTGAATGCTGGGATTATAAGTGTGTGCCACTATGCCTGGCTTTATAACAAAATTTTTACAAAATCTATTTTTTTTTTTTTTTTTTTTTTGCAGGTCTAGGAATGGAACCCGGGAGCATTTGACCTCCGAGCTATACACCCTGCCCTAGTTTTTTTATTCTTTATTTTGAAACAGGGTCTCACTAAGTTGCAGAGGGCCTCACTAAGTAGCTGAGGCTGGCCGCGAACCCCGATCCTCTGGTCTCAGTCTCCTGAATGCTGGGATTACAAGTGTGCGCCACCACGCCTGGCTACAAAATCTTATTTCATTGCAATAAAATGTTGCAAGTTGGCATGTTGAAGTTGGCTTGATAAATTTTTTTTTTTATCTGGGCATGGTGGCGCATGCTTGTAATCCTAGTATTCGTGAGGCTGAGACCAGAGGATCGCGGTTCGCGGGCAGCCTCAGCTACTTAGTGAGGCCCTCTGCAACTCAGTGAGACCCTGTTTCAAAATAAAGAATAAAAAATAGGGCAGGGGGTGTAGCTCGGAGGTCGAATGCCCCTGGGTTCCAGCCCCAGCCCCGGAAAAAAAAAAAAAAAAGAAAAAAGTTTTATTTTTTATTGCAGTACTGGATATGGAAACCAGGGGAATTCTACCTCGGAGCTACACCTCCAGCTCTTTTTATTCTTCATTTTAAAACAGGGTCTCACTATGTTGCAGAGGCTGGCTGCCAACCTGTGAGCCTACTGTCTCAGCTTCCCAAATACTGGAATTATAAATCTGTGCCACCATGCCTGGATTTTTTTTTTTTTTCCCCAGTACTGGGAATGGAATCCAGGGGCATTGTACCTCCGAGCTACCCCTCCCCCCCAGATCTATTTTTTTTTTTTTTTTTGCAGGTCTGGGGATGGAACCCAGGGGCATTCTACCTCCAAGCTACAACCCCTGCCCAATTTTTTATTCTTTATTTTGAAACCGGGTCTCACTGAGTTGCAGAGAACCTCACTAAGTAGCTGAGGCTGTCCGTGAACCGCGATCCTCCAGGTCTCAGCCTTCCGAATGCTGGGATTACAAGCGTGCGCCACCACGCCCGGCTCAGATCTATTTTTTATTCTTTATTTTCAAACAGGGTCTCACTGAGTTACAAAGCGCTTCACTAAGTAGTAGTTGAGGCTGTCCTTGGACAGCTGTGATCCTCCTGTCCCAGCCTTCCAAATGCTAGGATTACAAGCACGGGCCACCACACCCGGCTTACCATGCCTGGATTTTGATAAATATTTGCTAAAGAAATGAAGCATGATTCATCATTTTCTAGATAGGGGAGTGAGACTAAAGAGGTCAATAAGCCGGGCATGGTGGCGCAAGCACTTGTAATTCCAGCATTTGGGAGGCTGAGATAGGAGGATCTGGTTCAAAACCAACCTAAGCTACTTAGGCCCTTTGCAACTCAGTGAAACCCAGTTTCTTTTTTTTTGCGGGTCTGGGGATGGAACCCATGGGCATTCTACCTCTGAGCTACACCCCCTGCCCTATTTTTTATTCTTTATTTTGAAACCGAGTCTCACTGAGTTGCAGAGGGCCTCACTAAGTAGCTGAGGCTGTCCGCGAACCGCGATCCTCTGGTCTTGGCCTCCCGAATGCTGGGGATTACAAGCATGCGCCACCACGCCCAACTTGAAACCCAGTTTCAAAATAAAGAATAAAAAATAGGGCTGCTCAGAGGTAGAATGCCCCTGGCTTCCATCTCTGGTACCAAAAAAAAAAAAAAAAAAAAAAAAAGCCTTAGCTAGGGATACTTTGTGAGTAGTGTAGTGAGGCCTTACAACTTAATGAGACTTTGTTTCAAAATAAAAAATAAATAAAAAATTGGGCTTGGGGTGTAACTCAAAGGTAAAATACCTCTGGATTCAATCCCCAGTCCCGCACAAAAAAAGAAAAACAAAAACAAAACAACAACAACAAACAAAACAAAACAAAAAATCCTTAACCAGGCCTAAAGGTCTGTATTCTTAACTACTTGTGAGGTTGAGGTAAGAGGATTGCTTGAGCACATGAATTTAAAGCCAGCCAAGAAGCTGGGCTTGGTGGCGCACGCTTGTAATCCCAGCATTCGGGAGGCTGAGACCAGAGGATCGCGGTTCGCAGACAGCCTCAGCTACTTAGTGAGGCTCTTTGCAACTCAGTGAGACCTGGTTTAAAAATAAAGAATAAAAAATAGGGCTCAGGGTGTAGCTCGGAGGTCGAATGCCCCTGGGTTCCAGTCCCAGACCCACAAAAACAACAACAACAACAACAAAAATAAATAAATAAAAAATAAAACCAGCTTGGGCAATACAGTGAGAACTTGTCTTAAGAAAAAAACAAACAAACAAAAAACCAAAAACGCTGGGCATGGTGGTGCACACTTGTAATCCCAGTATTTGGGAGGCTGAGACAGGAGGATTGCAGGTTCATGGTCAGCCTCAGCAACTTGAGCTTTCTGCAACTTAGTGAGATCCTGTTTCAAAATAAAGAATAAAATAAGGCTGGGGGTATAGCTCAGAGGTAGAATGCCCTGGGTTCAATCCCCAGTATAGCAAAAAAAAAAAAAAGCCAGTTATGGTGGTGTATGCTTGTAAGCCCAATATTTGAGAGGCTGAGATTGGAGGATCACAGGTTCAAAGCCAGCCTCAGCAATTTCATGAGGCTCTCAGCAAATTGGTGAGGACCTGTTTCCAAATAAAAAATACAAGGGGCGTCGGGCGTGGTGGCGCACGTTTGTAATCCCCAGGCTTGGGAGGCTGAGAAAGGAGGATCGTGCAGGTTCGAAGCCAGCCTCAGCTACTTAGAGAGGCTCTCAGCAACTTAGTAAGACCCTGTTTCCAAATAAAGTATAAAATGGGTCTGGGAATATAGCCTGGAAGTAGAAAGCCTCTGAGTTCCACCCCCAGTACCATAAAAAAAAAAAAAAGAAATACAAAGGGCTAGGGGGTATAACTCGGAATTAGAATGTACCTGGGTTCAATCCCCAGCACCACAAAACAAAATAAAACACCCAAATAAGATGTCCATGGTGGTGCACATTTATACTTGGGAGGCTGAAACAGGAGGACTGTAAATTTTTTCTCTTTGTAATACTGAGGATGGAATGGTCTTCTAACTCTGGCTACACCCGTCCTATTTTTTATTCTTTATTTTGAAACAGGGTCTAAGTTGCAAAGGGCTTAAGTAGCTGAGGCTGTCCACGAACCACGATCTTCCGGTCTCAGCCTCCAAAATTCTCGGATTAGAAGCATGAGCCACCGCACCTGGCCCAGACCTATTTTTAAATTTTGACAGGGTCTCACAAAGTTGCTGAGAGCTTTACTAAGTAGCTGAGGCCGGCTTCGAACTTGTGAGATCCTCCTGTCTCAGTCTCCCAAGTACTGGGATTGTAAGTGTGCACCACCATGCCCGGCTAGGATTGCAGTTTTGACGACAGCCTCAGCAGCTTAGTGAGACCCTTGGCATTTAGCAAATCCCTGTTTCAAAATAAAAAGTCAGACATGGTAGCACATGCTTATAATCCCAGAACTTGGGAGGCTGAGACAGAAGGATTGCAGGTTCAAGGATAGCATCAGGAATGTAGTGAGACTCTAAGAAACCTAGTGAGATCCTGTTTTAAGACAAAAAAAATAAAAAGAGCTGGGGGTACAGTTGGGAGGTAGAATGTCCCTAGGTTCAATTCCTAGTACCAAAATCAACCAACAACCCAAAAGAACAACAAAACCCTGGCACGTTTAGGTACTAGCACTCAGAATAAATACTATGACATCAGTGTGCCCTTCTGTCCCACTCCCGCCTCTGACCTTGGATAAAGCTGATGAACATCTCCAGGTCTCGGATCTGGGTTTTCAGCTGCTCCACCAGCTGCTCTTTCACTCGGGCTGGGTTGACAATCTGAGCCACTGCTGCATCCACACGCTGCCGGAGCTCTTCAGTAGACAGGGAACTAATGTCCTCATTCAGATTCATGTCCAGTTTCTTTATTAACTCATCTATGATCACCTGTCACGATCAAAGCAATGAACACACCCTGTGGAAATCTCAAGGAGATTAGAAAGGAAGAATCGAAACAAGGCCTCTATCCTTTTTTTTGTGTGTGGTATTGGAAATGGAACCTAGGGGCTTTCTATCTTCAGGATACACTCCCAGGTCTATTTTTTTTTTTTTAATATTTTATTTGGAAACAGAGTCTCACTAAGTTGCTGAGAGACTTACTAAATAGCTGAGGCTGGCTTCGAACCTACATGGTCCTCCTATCTCAGCCTCCCAAGTATTGGGATTATAAATGTGCTCTACCATGCCCAGTTTCTTCTATCCTTTTTTTTTTATTGTGGTACTGGGAATGGAACCCAGGGGCATTCTACCTCTAAGCTATACCTCCAGCCCTATTTTTTTTATTCATTTTGAAACAGGGTCTCACTGAATTTCAAAGGGCTTCACTAAGTAGCTGAGGCTGGCCGCAAACTGCAGCGATCCTCCTTTCTCAGCCTCCTGAATACTGGGATTACAAGTGTGTGCAAACATGCCTGACTCATTTTATTTATTTATTTATTTATTTATTTATTTATTTATTTATTTATTTGCAGGTATGGGGATGGAACCCAGAGGCATTTGACCTCTGAGCACACCCCCTGACCAATTTTTTATTCTTTATTTTGAAACAGGGTCTCACTAAGTTGCGGAGGACCTAAGTAGTTGAGGCCGTCCACGAAATGCAATCCTCCGGATTACAAGTGTGCGCCACCATGCCCAACTTCTTTTATTTTTAAAATGGGGTCTCACTGAGTTGCAAAGGGTCTCACTGAGTAGCTGAGGTTATGTCTGTGAACCATGACCTTCCTGTCTCACCCTCCTAAAGCTGGGATTACAAGGTTGGGTCACCACACCAGGATGAAATTTTTTTTTTCCAGAACTAGGGATGGAATCCAGGGACATTCTACCTCCGAGCTACACCCTCAGCCCTATATTTTATTCTTTATTTTGAAACAGGGTCTCACTAAGTTTCTTTTTTTTTTTTTTTTGCGGGTCTGGGGATGGAACCAAGGGGCATTCAACCTCTGAGCTACACCCCCTATTTTTTATTCTTTATTTTGAAACAGGGTTTCACTAAGTTCTGGAAGGCCTCACTAAGTAGCTGAGGCTGTCAGCGAACTGCGATCCTCCAGTCTGTCTCCCAAATGCTGGGATTACAAGCGTGCGCCACCACGCCCGGCTCTTACTTAGTTTCAAAGAGCCTCACTAAGTAGTAGTTGAAGCTGGCCTCGAACCACGATCTTCCTGTCTCAGCTTCCCAAATGCTGGGGTTACTAAATTTTAATTTCTAAACTTTTCACTTTTAATTTCTAATCAGGACAATTAAAAGACAATCTCTATAAAACATCAAAGCATCAGAGACAAAATTTCCTACTGGCATTATTAGAGATAATTTAGAATCCAGATATCCCATATTTTTCATGTGTAAATAAAGTTTTATGTAATAGCAAAAAAATTCCTTTGATTTGGACCAACAGTGATTCTTAGTAAGGCTGCCCTGGGAATGCTGGCAGGGCCAAGTCCCCTTGCACAGTGGTGAGGCCTCTGAGCCAACTCACCCGCTGTCTTTCCAAGACCACGGACTGCGGCAGGGAGTCGTAACTCCCCTCTTGGTAGGCAAACGTTTCCAGGTCATCGAGCTGGGTCTTGAGCTGCAGGATCAGTTCCTTCTGCTTCTCCCTTTGTGTTTCCAGACGCTCTTGTTTTTCCCGCTCACTCTAAAATGAGAAAATGCTTGGATATATTTCACAGAAAAGGTAATTCAGAATCTTCGTTACGTACATTAAGAATCTTCTTGGGTTGGGGGTATAGCTCAGTGGTGGAGCACTTGGCTAGCATTGGTGAGGGCCTGGGTCCCATCCCAACACTGCAACACAAACTCTCGAGCCAGTACTGAGCAGGAAAGTAGAAAATGTTTCCAACTAATGCAAATAAAATACTCAATTCACAAGATAGGTTCAAAAGTAAATATAATTAATTCATCCCTGTCAATTTGATTTCTGAGACAGTCTTGGCATGTAGCTCAGGCTGCTCTTGTGCTTCTGGATTCAAGTGCTATTCTTGCCTCCCACATACCCCACCCAAGTAGCTAGGACTACCGGCTCTTGCCACCACGCCCAGCTGTGAGGAAGTTTATTATAGGTGGATTTTCCTTTTGTGTATATATGGGAGATGAAACCAGGGGCATTCTATCCCTGAGCTACACCCCTCAGCCCTTGTTGTTGTTGTTGTTTTGAATCGGGATCTCACTACTTTGCTGAGGCTGTCCTTGAACCTGTGATCCTTTCTCAGCCTCCCAAGTACTGGGATTACAGGCATGTGCCACCATGCCTGGTTAGATGTATTTTCTTTAAGAAAGTAGGGCTGATGGGCGTGGTGGCGCACACTTGTAATCCCAGCATTTGGGAGCCTGAGACAAGAGGATTCTGGTTCAAGGATAGCTTCAGCTACTACTTAGTGAGACCCTTTGCAACTCAGTGAGACCCTGTTTCAAAATAAAGACTAAAAAATAGGACCGGGTGAGCTTAGAGGTAAAATGCTCCTGGGTTCCATTTCCAGTATTGAAAAAAAAAAAAAAAAAAAAAGTAGGGCTATAACTCAGTGGTAGAGGACTTGCTTAGCATGGGCAAGACCCAAAGTTTGATCCCTAGCATGGCAAAAAAAAAAAAAAAAAAAAAGCCTTTTGTTTTTCAAAGTCTAGTTAAGGTGGAGTCAACTTATCTTAGCCAAGACAGTGTCCCAGGAATTAAACACGCCGTCCTCTACAACCACCAGAGTAACTCCTGAATACCTGTCCAACCAAATTCTGCAGGAGAACATGGGGGGGTAAAGTAGAGAAAAGCTTTATAACCTATAGCCTGTTTTCTTAATGTTCAAAGACCCTTCAATCAGATTACAGGCTGCTTCAACAAAATCAAAACAATCAACTGCAGGTGCCAGGGATAATGAAAAACACCTAAAAGCCAAATGGTGGGGTAAGAAAGTTTTTGGGTTTTTTGGCACTGCCGGGGAGGCCAAAACCCCAAAACCTAGGGCCTTAGGTACTCTACCACTGAGCTACAACCTTAGCCCCTACCACCCTCTTTAAAGTCTGGTAAGTTTACTTGAGAAGTAACTCTTTTCTCACTCTTGGTTATCAGGTACCACTGAAATTATTAACAATTCTTTAGGGTGGTAAGGTTTTATATTCTTGGACACTGGTTCTTCCTTGCCTTTCTGGATTATTAAAACCAAAGAAGCAGCCAGGCATGGTGGTGACACATGCTTGTAATCCCCACGCTTGGGAGGCTGAGACAGGAGGATCACACAGGTTTGAAGCCAGCCTCAGCTACTTAGTGAGGCTCTCTACAACTTAGTGAGATCCTGTTTCCAAATATAAAATAGGTCTGGGAGTATAGCTTGGAGGCAGAAAGCCTCTGGGTTCCACCCTAGTACCACCCCCCCCAAAAAAAAAGCTGGGGCTGGGAGTATAGCTCAGTAGTAGAGTAGTAGAGTCCTAGATTTCATCCTCAGCACTGCAAAACTTTAAAGTAATATTTTTGTGGTACTGAGGATTGAACCCTGGCGCATTCTACCTCTGAGCTACACTCCAAGTCCTATTCTTTATTCTGAAACTGGGTCTAAGTTGCCGGGGCCTCACTAAGTAGCTGAGGCTTGCTATGAACCTGTGATCCTCCTGTTTCACCTTCCCAAATACTGGGATTACAAATGTGTATTATCATGCTCAGATTAAATACTTTTTTTTGGTGGTACTGGGGGTTCCTGGAAGCCCTTCTACCTCCGGGCTACACTCCCAGACCTATTTTTACACTTTATATTTGGAAACAGGGTCTCCTAAACCAGAGCGCGCGGCTGGCTTCGAACCTGTGTAATCCTCCTGTCTCAGCCTCCCCCGAGCTGGGATTACAAGCACGCGCCACCACGCCCGGCAGCTTTATTTTATTTTGAAACAGGGTTCCACTAGGTGCACGAGAGTCTTACTACTTGCTGAGGCAATCCTTGAACCTATGATTCTGTCTTAGCCTCCCAAGTACTGGGATCATAAGCGCAGGCCACCTTAGTTGGTTTACATAGAAGCATTTTATTTTATTTTATTTTATTTTTCAGTTTTCTTTTTTTTTATTAATTTATTTTTTAAATTGGTGCATTGTAGTTATATATCAATCACATTGGAGTACAAGACTTGAGAGGATATACAAGCACACATCATCCAATTAGCCCTCCTCCAGCCCCCATCCCATTCCCTCCCCCTCCCTCCATCCCACGCTTCTTTGGTGATTTACTTTGATACATTTGTTTATGTACCTCCTGCGTTTTAAAGAGGCTCAGTCCTTCAGCATTACATACCCTCTGATTGGTCACATTAGTTGCTTCACTATAGGGCCCTTTCTATAGCTCAACCTCTTCCTGTTACCCTTTTCCTCCTAGTTATTGCTGATTAAGAGAAGCGTCTGATTTATATTTTCTGCGATATTTCTCTGTGCATGCTGCGTTGCAAGTACCGATCCCACTCTTGATGGTCCCAGTAGTGGCCTGGCTACTCAGTGGACTGATCCAGACCTCGCTGGCTCAAGCAGCGGCCTTGCCTCATGGGAGGCCCCAGTTCTGGTCTCGCTGGCCCCTGCACCGGTCTAACCCCTAAGCTGGCTTTGGTCCCGGCCTTGGAGGCCGCAGGAGTGAACTTGCCTCACGCCAGGCTCCGATGCTGGCCATTGGCCCCTGCACCGGTCTAACCCCTTGGCAGGATTCCAATCCCGGCCTTGGAGGTGCCATCACCGGCCTAGCCTCACGGCAGGCTCCAATGCCGGCCTCACTGGCCCCAGCACCAGCCTAACCCCTCGGCAGGTTCCGTTCCCGGGTTAGGAGGCCCCAGCACTGGCCATGTCTCACGGCAGGCTCCGATGCCGGCCTCGCTGGCCCCAGCACCGGCCTAACCCCTCGGCAGGCTCTTATCCTGGCCTCAAGGCCCCAGTACCGGCCTTGCCTCTAGGCAGGCTCCGATGCCGGCCTCGCTGGCCCCAGCACCGGCCTAACCCCTCGGCAGGCTCTTATCCTGGCCTCAAGGCCCCAGTACCGGCCTTGCCTCTAGGCAGGCTCCGATGCCGGCCTCGGAGGCCCCAGCACTGGTCATGCCTCATGGCAGGCTCCGATGCCGGCCTCGCTGGCCCCAGCACCGGCCTAACCCCTCGGCAGGCTCTTATCCTGGCCTCGAGGCCCCAGTACCGGCCTTGCCTCAAGGCAGGCTCCGATGCTGGCCTCGCTGGCCCCAGCACCGGCCTAACCCCTCGGCAGGCTTACATGGAAGCATTTTAAACTAGAAATCTATAATAGTATTAGATTTAACCTTAAAATGGTACTTACAAAGGCCTCCAGAAGTAAGGTATGAGAAAGAACAAATGAAAAGCAAATTAACTTTCTGTTCAAGTTTTAAAAAGCAATCCTCTTGCTTTAGCTTATTCAACCCAAATAGGTCTTTCTTTAGGATACTCCCTCTCCAATCTTCCGATGTTACTGTATTTTCTTAGCATCCTGTCCCCTTTTCTTACTTCATAAAGACCTGTGTCTCCTCTAAGGTTCTGCCTGATTTCTCCAAGCAGAATGAATCATTCCGTCTTCTGTATTTTGTGCACACTCCTACTCTAGCTCCCGTCACATTGCAGTGTTTATCATGATGGTCTTCCTTATCTGTGAGTTCCTTAAGGCAGGGCACTGATGCTGAATGAATCACTGATGCCCAGTGCAGTGTTCAGCATAGGATGAGTTCTCAGTACTGAGTTGTTGGATGTTATTCAATTAAATTAGGTACTGATGACAAATCCCACACAGTGAATTCTGACTGGAGAAAGCTACTTAAGTAGCCAAGAGAGAAAGAACTGGAGAAATAGTTTTTATTTCTGTTTTTACTATATCCCAACTTTATGAAGCCAAAGAAGAAAGGAACCAGACATAAATTCTGAATCTCTGTTCATGGCTATCTCGCTCTTGCCATGGTAATATTATATTGTAATATTTGCTGGAGTGTGGGCAAATAAATGTGTTTTGTTTTGGTAGCAGATTGAAAGGGGGGGAGCATTCTACCTCTGAGCTCCACCCCTAGCCCTATTTTATTTTTATTTTGAAACAGAGCCTAAGTTAATGAGTCTCCCTACTTGCTGTGATCCTCCTGTCACAGCCTCCCAAGTACTGGGATCACAAATATGTGCCACCACACCTGGCTGGCACACAAATTAATAGGAAAGCCGGGCATGGTGGTGCACGCTTGTGATCCCCGCGCTTGGGAGGCTGAGACAGGAGGATCACACGGGTTCGAAGCCAGCCTCAGCTACCTAGTGAGGCTCTCAGCAACTTAGTGAGACCCTGTTTCCAAATAAAATATAAAAAAGGTCTGGGAGAGCCGGGCGTGGTGGCGCACGCTTGTAATCCCCACACTTGGGAGGCAGAGACTGGAGGATCGCGCAGGTTTGAAGCCAGCTGCGTGTGCGCTGGCTTAGGAGACCCTGTTTCCAAATAAAAATATAAAAATAGGTCCTGGGAGTGTAGCCCGGAGGTAGAAGGGCTTCCAGGAACCCCAGTAAAAAAAAAAAAAAAAAGTCTGGGCGTATAGCCCAGAGGTAGAAAGCTTCTGGGTTCCACCCCAGTACCACTAAAAAAAAAAAAAAAAAAAAAAAAAAAAAAAAAAAAAAAATTAATAGGAAAGAACAGTGAATTCTGGCGCAAGTTGGAGGTAGCTAGGTGTACTCCTGAAATCCTAGTATTTGGGAGGCTAAGACAGGAGGAGCACAAACTCAAGGTCAGCCTTGGCAACTTAGTAAGATGCTGTCTCAAAAAATAAAAACAAGCTGGGCGTGGTGGCGCACGCTTGTAATCCCAGCATTTGGGAGGCTGAGACTGGAGAACCGCGGTTTAAGGATAGCCTCAGCTACTTAGTGAGGCCCTCCACAACTTGGTGAGACCCTGTTTCAAAATAAAGAATAAAAAACAGGGCAAGGGATATAGCTTGGAGGTCAAATGCCCCTGGGTTCCATCCCCAGAACCACTAAATAAATAAATAAATAAATAAATAAATAAAGGGTGGAGGTATAGCTTGGAGGTAGAATGCCCCTGGGTTCCATTCCCAGTACTGCAAAAATAAATAAATAAATAAATAAATAAATAAATAAATAAATAAATAAGCTGGGTGTGGTGATGCACACTTGTAATCCTAAATACTTGGGAGACTGAAATAGGAGGATCACTGTTTTGAAGCCAGCCTTAGCAGTTTAGCAAGATCATGTTTCCAGATAAATAAAATAAAATAAGGCTGGGAGTACAGCCTGAAGGTGAAGGTCCCTGGGGTTCTATCCCTCCTACACAAAAACAAACAAACCAGGCATGGTGGTGCACCTTGTAAACTCAGTATGTGGGAGGTTGAGAGAAGTGGATCACAGGTTCTTAGCCAGCCCCAGTTACTTAGAAGATCTTCTACAACTTACTGAGACCCTGTTTCAAGACAAAAAATAGGGTTTGAGCCGGGCATGATGGTGCATGCTTGTAATCCCAGTACTTGGTAGGTTGAGACAGGAGGATCCCAGGTTCTCAGCCAGCCTCAGCTACTTAAGTAAGACCCTCTGCAATTTAGTGAGATCCTGTTTAAAAATAAAGAATAAACGCTGGGTGTGGTGGCACACACGAGTAATCCCTGCACTTGGGAGGTGGAGACAGGAGGATCGCGCAGGTTCGAAGCCAGCCTCTCTGGCTTAAGATACCCTCTTTCCAAATAAAAATATAAAAATATAGGTCTGGGAGTATATCCTGGAGCCAGAAGGGTTTCCAGGAACCCCAGTACCACCAAAAACAAAAAATAAAGAATAAAAAATAGGGTTGGGGGTGTAGCTCGGAGGTAGAATGCCCCTGGGCTCAATCGCCAGAACCACAAAATACATACATACATTCGTAAAAAATTTTAAAAACTGGGGTGCATGGCTCAATGGTAGAATGCCCCTGGGTTTAATTAATCTCCAGTACCACACACATAAAAAAAAAAAAAAAAAAAAAAAAACTAGGGGAAGTGGGGATGTAGCTCAGTTATAAGTGCTTACCTAGTATTCACCAGGCCCTGGATTTGATCCCCAGCACTGCCAACAATGAAACTGATAAATAAATCATTTGTTGTCTCCTTGCAGGTACTATTTGCAGGTCAATGTATGTACATGAAATTACACTGCTTATTAGGTATATCCACTTTTTTTTTTCTTGTTTTTTTGGTGATGCTAGCGATGGAACACAAGGACATTCTACTGTGTGTGTGTGTGTGTGTGTGTGTGTGTGTGTGTGTTACTGGGGATAGAACCCAGGGGCATTCTACCTCCAAGATACACACCCAGCCCTAATTTTATTCTTTATTTTGAAACAGGGCCTCACTGAGTTGTAAAGAACCTTACTAAGTAGCTGAGGCTGGCCACGTACCGTGATCCTCCTGTCTCAGCCTCCCAAACTGCTGGGATACGAGCATGCGCCACCACGCCCGGCTGACATTCTACTTTTGAGCTACACCCACAACTCTATTTTTCTATTTTATTTCATTTGGGTACTGGAGATTGAACCTACGGGTATTCTACCGCCATGCTAAACCATAAGACTGATTTTATTTTTTATTTGAAAACAAGGCTGAGCCAGGCATGGTGGCGCACGCTTGTAATCCCTGTGCTTGGGAGGCTGAGACAGGAGGATCACACAGGTTTGAAGCCAGCCTCAGCTACTTAGTGAGACCCTGTTTCCAAATAAAATATAAAATAGGTCTGGGAGTGTAGCCCGGAGGTAGAAAGCCTCTGGGTTCCACCCCTAGTACCACAAAAAAAAAAAAAAAAAAAGATAGAAAAAATAAAGAAAACAAGGTCTCACTAAGTTGTGGAGGGCCTCACTAAATTGTGAGGCTGGCTGAAAACCTATAATCCTCCTGTTTCAACCTCCCAAGTACTGGGATTACAGGTGTGCACCATGGTGCCTATTTTATTGATTTTTTTATTAAGACACAGGGTCTTATAAAGTTGCTCAGAGTCTCACTAAATTGCTGAGGTTGGCTTAGAACCTTATAAGTCTCCTGTTTCAGCCTCCCAAGTACTGGGATTACAGGTATGGTGGCTCAAACCTGGCAATTCACTATACACAGACACACACACACACACAAACACACACACACACACTTACAAGTGTTAAAGTATTTCTGAAAGCGAAATTGAGCTGGGCTTGGTGGAAAAAGTGAAATCAAAACATGAAAAGAGAGTGCCACGCCACAAAGAACCTTCAGTGTTGTTTCTTGTGAATTGAACCTGGCCACAGTAATTCTGTGTGTGTGTGTGTGTGTGTGTGTGTGTGTGTGTGTGTGTGATATATATATATATATATATATATACTGGGGATGGAACCCAGGGGCTTTTCTACCTCCAGGCCATACTTCCAGACTTATTTTATATTTTATTTGGAAACAGGGTCTAAGTTGCTGAGAGCCTCATTAAGTAGCTGAGGTCGGCTTCGAACCTGCATGATCCTCCTGTCTCAGTCTCCCAAATACTGGGATTACAAGCGTGCGCCACCACACCGGGCTTGTCTTAGTCTTTTAAGTCTGGCAATTTGCAGTGGCTGCTCCTAGTGCTAGGAGCTGTAGGTATGTGAAGAGAAGGTGGAACAGTAAATACAGGATTGCACTGGCAACAGTTCTGATTAAAATAAGTCAATATAAATTGACTGATACATTTTCTTGGCCACAACCAATGTGAGTGGGAAGAAAGTCACATGCGGGTTGTAACTTAAAGAGTAAAAGGTGAAAAGGCAGTGTATCTCAACACCTCCACCAAACTACCCACATCTGGGCGCTTCCAGAAGTTTCCCTTAGGGAACTTTTCCTTGGTGTGGTATACATAGCTTCATTGCTTCTTAGCGCAGGCAAATTGAATCCATCTTAACAGAAGACCTCATTCAAAATATCTATTTTGTTTATTTTGGTTCTGGGGATTGATCTCAAGGGCATTATACCTCCAACCTACATCCAAGACTTACTTACTTTATTTATTTATTTATTTATTTATTTATTTATTTATTTATTATTTATGTGGTACTGGGGATGGAACCCAGGGCTAGTCTACCTTTGAGCTACACCCCCGGCCCTATATTTTATTCTTTATTTTGAAACAGGGTCTCATTGAGTTGCAAAGGACCTCACTAAATACCTGAGGTTGTCTGTAAACCGCGATCCTCCTGTCTCAGCTCCTGAATGCTGAGATTACAGCATATGCCACCATGCCCAGCTTATTTTTTTTTGATACAGGGTCTCACTTAAGTTGCCTGGCCTGGCCTCGAACTTATTATCCCCCTCTCTCAGCCTCTTAAACCCTCAAATTATAAGCCAACATAGCTAGTTATTAAGCAGGATGGGGGAGCAGTTTGAAAATATGAGTGTCAGGACATTTATGTAATCAAGAGTCCTGTTTTTTCCAGTTACTAAGAGACTGCTGGGTTTGCCAAAGCTCTCACCCTGATAAGAAGGTGTAAAGATTAGAGACTGCCTATGAAGCCAGGTGTGGTGGCACACGCTTGTTATCCCAGTACTGGGAGGCTGAGACAGGAGGATCTCAGGTTCGAGGCCAGCCTCAGCTACTTAGTGAGACTCTGTTTCAAAGTAAAAGAATAGCCAGGTGTGGTGGCACATGCTTGTAATCTTAGCATTTGGAAGGCTGAGATAGGAGGATCACTGTTTGTGGACAGCCTCAGCTACCCTTTGCACCTCAGTAAGACCCTGTTTCAAAAATAGAGAAAAAAAAATAGGGCTGGGGTAGAATGCCCCTGGGTTTCATCCCCAGTACTGCAAAACAAATAAACAAAAAAAGAATTAAAAAAATAGGGCTGGGGGTATAGCCTGGAGGTAAAATGCCCCTAGGTTTCATCCCCAGTACTGCCCCAAAAATAATAATAACAAACAAAATATCATAAAATATAGAAGCCGGGTATGGTGGTATACACTTGTAATCCCCCAACATTTGGGAGGCTGAGACTGGAGGATTGCAGTTCGCAGCCAGCCTCAGGTACTTAGTGAGGCCCACCCCAATTTAGTGAGACCCTGTTTCAAAATAAGAATAAAAAACAGGGCAGGGGATGTAGCTCGAAGGCCGAATGCCCCTGGGTTCCATCCCCAGACCTGCAAAAAAAAAAAAAAAAAAAAAAAAAAGAAAGAAAGAAAGAAAGAAAGAATATATATATATATATATATATATAGGGCTGGGGGTGTGGCTTGGAGGTAAAATACCCCAGGCTTAATCCCCAGTACCCCCTAACAGACACACAGGACTAAGCACAGACAGGAAGACCACAAGTTTGAGGTCAGCCTCAGCAAAATATAGAGACTGTTATGTTTACCAAAGCTCTCACCCTGAGAATAGGGTATAAAGATTAAGGACTAAGCTGGGTGGTGGCGCACACCTGTAATCCTGGGACTTGGGAGGCTCAAGACAGGAGGATCACAGGTTCGAAATCAGCCTCAGCAACTTATGGAGGCTCTCGGCTACTTAATGTTTGGAAACTGTGTTTTCAAGTAAAAATAAATAAAATAGGGCTGAGCCGGGCGTGGTGGCACATGCTTGTAATCCCCGCACTTGGGAGGCTGAGGCAGGAGGATTGCACAGGTTCAAAGCCAGCCTCAGGTACTTAGTGAGGCTCTCAGCAACTTAGACCTGTTTCCAAATAAAATATAAAATGGGTCTGGGAATATAGCCCAGAGGTAGAAAGCCTCTGGGTTCCACCCCACCACCACCACCAAAAAAAAAAAAAAAAAAAAGATTAAAGACTACCTAGATACCAGGAAAGCATAGGAACTAATTTAAATTTTCGCTTTTTGCCCTGCGTGGTGGCGCACGCTTGTGATCCCAGTACTGAGGAGGCTGAAACAGGAGAATCACAGGTTCAAAGCCAGCCTCAACTACTTAGTAAGGTCCTCTGCAACTTAGTCAGATCCTGTACAAAATAAAGAATAAAAATTAAAGCCAGGCATGGTGGCACACACTTGTAATCCCAGTACTTGGAAGGCTGAGACCGGAGGATCGCGGTTCGCGGACAGACTCAGCTACTTAGTGAGGCCCTTTACAACTCAGTGAGACCCGGTTTCAAAATAAAAAGAATAAAAAACAGGGCAGGGGGTGTAGCTCTGAGGTCGAATGCCCCTGGGTTCCATCCCTAGACCCTCAAAAAAAAAAATCGCTTTAGAAGAACTCACTTTACGTTCCCTTGTCATCTCCTCATCCCTGCGGTTAGAGGGCTTCCTCGGCAAAGGTGCTCAGGACTTTACTTTCTAAGGCGTGGGCAAGTAAGTGGGAGCAGCGCTGCTGTCTTCTCGGCACTCCGCTCATCACTGCCACATCACACGGCCGCTGTCTTTCTACAGCGCCGGTGTACATCTTTCAGACCCCAGTTCCCAGGCCTCTTCGTGCTCTTGCCCTGCACATCTGTCTCCAGTCTCCTCGTCTCCGACATCCCCAGCCCCATCCGTGGGGTCGGTTTCTCCCCTTTCTATCTGCGTCGGTCCGCGTCAACCGCGCCGCTCACCTAACCCCGGTACTCCCCGATCCCTCGGGGCCCCGCCGGCCGCTCACCTGCTCCTCGCCCCGCAGGCGTGGCCGGTCCCCCGGCAGCCGGTCGCCGTCGTCGCCGGTGGGGTCTCCGGGCCCCTCGTAGCCCAAGACGTGCGGGCAGCCGCGGAAGGCGAAGTCCTCGAGCTCGCGCAGGAGGCGCTGCTGCTCGGCCGGCGCCCCGCGCACCACCTGGCGTAGGCGGAACTGCACCTGCGCGAAGTGCGAGGACAGCGCGAGCAGAGCCGAGTCCAGCCGCCGCCGCTCGGCCCGCAGGCGCCGCAGCGTCCGGCCCGGAGAGTCCGGCGGGGAGCCCGGGGCCGCGCCGGCGTCCTCGGCCGCGGCCTCCTCGGAAAACGCAGCCGCCCCAGGCCCGGCCTCGGCCACCGCCCCCACCGGGGCCCAGCGCACCGCCTCGCACGGCGGCAGCGACTCCTCTTCTTCCTCCTCTTCGTCCTTCGCCTTCGGCCCGACGGCCACCTCCCCCGTTAGCGGCTCCGCGGCAGCCTCCACGGCCGCCATCTTTTCCGGAAACGCCGCGCACGTCAGGCGCGCCCCTTGCTGCCATGGCAACGGCGCGCCGGCGTCCCGGGGCGTGGGCGGGGCTCGCGGGGCTCGCGGGGCCGGCGGCCCGGTGGGCAGGTCGCCGGGATTCAATGACAGCGTGCCAAGAGACTTTATTCCGGGCAATCTTTTTATTCAGTAGACAGGGTCTGGACAGTTTTTTTTTTTGGAGCGCCTATTTCTAAATTAGGCACAAAGTATTGAGCTTTGGAGAAACAGTTGAATGAGGCTGGGATATGTTTCCGTGTGTCGAGTCTAGGGTAGCCCCTTGCCCTGGTCCTGGCTGTTCAATGGACTTTTTTCCTCATCTATACATTTCTTGGGACCCGGAGAAATGAAGGGCTGCCGGGATTAACCTGTCTCAGAGTCCCTCCAGAGTACTGATCCCTAGTCTGGAAGTTCCTCTCGCTCTAAACCCTTCCCTTGACCATATAAGGAGAGGCAGCTGCCGGGGGCGTCCCCGGGATCTAAAGATAGAGGCCCTTGCCTGGACTCCAAATGCCACTGGGCAGCTGGAGCCGCCATGGCACGGTGAGTGTTTCCGGGGTGGTACTCCCACCACCCCTGCGCGCTCCGGGTTCTGTGAGGCCCTAAGAGAGCCCCAGACCCTAGGTCTCTGTAACCGTGGGGTGAGGAGAGTTGTGACCTGAATGTCCCCCCTCTGACTTCCCACCTCCCTGGTCTTGTGCTCTGGATCCTCCCCAGGTTGACTTCACCACATCCACCCGCTCCCTTCACTCCTTTGCGCCCTCTTCTGTTTCATTTAGCGGCACTTTGACAGGACGGTGGCACCAGGCATCCCTGTATCTTTCGCTCCCTCCATCTTTCTCCCCTGCCCTCAGTCTTTGCTCCCCCACCCTATGAACCTCACCTCCACTCCTCTTCAGGCAGCATGCCAAGACCCTGTGGTACGACAGGCCCAAGTATGTGTTCATGGAGTTTTGCGTTGAGGACAGTACCGATGTTCGTGTGCTCCTTGAAGATCACCGCATCGTCTTCAGGTAAGGCACTTCCCCTTTGCCTGATGCCCCCCCCCCCCCACGATGTCTCCCACATCGCTTCAGCTTCATTATCTCCTCAGCTGCAAGAATGGTGATGGAGTGGAGCTGTACAACGAGATTGAGTTCTATGCCAAAGTGAACTCCAAGGTGAGAGTGGGGAGGGACAGTAAGGGCTGGGTGGAAAAGCTGCCCAGGGAGCTGGAGATACAGTCTAAAACTCTTAAGAATGAGACTGTCTCTGGCAGGACTCCCAGGATAAGCGCTCTGG
Source organism: Muscardinus avellanarius (assembly GCF_963383645.1). Classification (NCBI taxonomy): domain Eukaryota; kingdom Metazoa; phylum Chordata; class Mammalia; order Rodentia; family Gliridae; genus Muscardinus; species Muscardinus avellanarius. Next base: position 52,883,832 of record NC_137802.1, on the reverse strand, counting down.
CCGCTCCGTTACTTGCTTTGTGAGGAAATGGAAGGAGAAGGTGGCTTGGCCTCGGCTCACCAAGGAGGATATCAAGGTGAGGATGTGGGGGTGGCCTGTTCCCTCTCCAGGTACACAGGTACTCAACTCAGCTCTGGGATTGCCCTTACCTCCTTTCCAGCCATTTTTCAGTAACTCACCAAATCCTGCTTATTTTACCTCCTACATAATTCGTGTGTGTGTGTGTGTGTGGGGTGCTGGGGATTGAACCCAGGGGCATTCTACTGAGCTACACCCCCAGCCTTATTTATTTATTTATTTATTTATTTGTTTATTTATTTATTTATTTATTTTGCGGTACTGGGGATAGAACCCAGGAGCATTCTACCTTCAAGCTACAACCTCAGCCCTATTTTTGGTTCTTTATTTTGTTTTTGTTTTTGGTGGTACTGGGGCAGAACCCAGGGACTTTCTACCTTCAGGCTATACTCCCAGACCTATTTTATATTTTATTTGGAAACAGGGTCTCACTAGTTTCTGAGAGCCTCACTAAGTAGCTGAGGCTGACTTCAAACTTGTGCGATCCTCCTGTCTCAGCCTCTCAAGCGCAGAGATTACAAGCGTACGCCACCACGCCCGGCTGGTTCTTTATTTTGAAACAGAGTCTCACTGAATTGCAAAGGGCCTCACTAAGTAGTAGCTGAGGCTGTCCATGCACCTCAATCCTCCTGTCTCAGCCTTCCAAATGCTGGGATTACAGGCGTGTGTCACCATGCTTGGCTTATTCTTTTATTTATTTATTTGTTTTTGTGTGTGTGTGTTTGGTACTGGGGATTGAATCTCTGAGCTACACCCCAGCCTGATTTTTTTTATTCTTTATTTTGAAACAAGGTCTCACTAATCTGTAGAGGGTCTCACTAAGTAGCTGAGGTTGTCTGAGAATCCAAATCCTCCTGTCTCAGAATCCCAAGTACTGGGATTACAAGCATGTGCTACCACACCCAGCTTATTTTTTTATTTTTTGAAACAGGGTCTCACTAAATTGTGGTGGGCTTCACTAAATAGCTGAGGTTGGCTGAGAACCAGCGATTCTCCTGTCTCAGCCTCTCAAGTACTGGGATTACAAGCATGCGCCACCACGCCCAGCTCCTCCTAAATATTTTTGAATCCATTACTTCATTTCTTCCTAGGTCAGACCTCACCATCAAGGTTTTTTGCGATGTTTATTGCATATTTTCGACTCCACCCCCAATCCATCTTCCGCATTGCTCCTAATATGATCTAAATCACATCGAGGAGCTGGGGGTGTAGCTCCGTGTTAACTGTCTTTGTTCCTGGAAAGCCACCGTCATCATTACTTTTACCATGTAACCCTTGCATGCCCTTCAAGGCCCTGCTGCTCCAGGAAGCCTAGGTTCCCCTAACTCCTTTCTGTATTCCCATACTATCCCCTGCAGAACCCCTACCACCATACTTTCCACACTGTATTACAAAGATTTATTTACATCTCCCTTCCCCACGTTCTTTCTGATGGCTGGAAGAGTGTTTTGAGCATTTTTATCATCCCGATGCCAAGCTCAGAGTCTGGCTCATCGTATGTGCACAGTAAATACTGTTCAATGAATGTGTGAATAATGTCTTCCCTGAATAAATGTGGGGACTTTGAAATACTGGCTTCAACAGAGTGCATCTGGTTCCAGGGAATGTAGCTTGTCTGTTTTGTTTGGATGATTTCTATGTGATGCTTTATGATATAGTTATATTTCCAGAGGTATTTTATTTATTTATTTATTTATTTATTTATTTATTTATTTATTTATTTTATGGTACTGGGGTGGAACCCAGGGACTTTTCTACCTCCGGGCTATACTCCCAGACCTATTTTATACATTATTTGGAAACAGGGTCTCACTAAGTTGCTGAGAACATCACTAAGTAGCTGAGGCTGGCTTCGAACCTGTTCAATCCTCCAGTCTCAGCCTCCTAAGCGCTGGGATTATAAGCATGTGCCACCACGCCTGGCTTCCAGAAGTATTTTAGACAGTTTGGTCCTCAAAGGGCAGGACTTCTATGCTTTTTTTTGTTGTTGTTACCTATCATTTCTGGTATTGTCCTTGGTGTCTAGTAGGTTTCTGGTGGTCAAAAGGGGTGTTGGTGGCACATGCTTGAAATCCCAGCATTTGGGAGGCTGAAGACAGGAGGATTGCAGTTTGCAGACACCAGCTACTACTTAGTGAGGCCCTTTGCAACTCAGTGAGACCCTGTTTCAAAATAAAGAATAAAGCCAGGCGTGGTGGCGCACGCTTGTAATCCCCGCGCTTGGGAGGCAGAGACAGGAGGATTGCGCAGGTTCTAAGCCAGCCGCGCACGCTGGCTTAGGAGACCCTGTTTCCAAATAAAAATGTAAAAATAGGTCTGGGAGTGTAGCCCAGAGGTAGAAGGGCTTCCAGGAACCCCAGTACCACCAAAAAAAAAAAAATAAATAAATAAACAAAATAAAGAATAAAAAATGGGGCTGGGGGTGTAACTTGGAGGTAGAATGCCCCTGGGTTCCATCCCCAGAACCGCAAAAAAAGGGGTGCTCCTGGGAAGATTATACCCCGTTGACACTTACCACCAAGCATGCCCCTCCTGCCTACGCTCTTCCCATGTGTTTCTGCTTCCCCTTGCAGCCAGTGTGGCTATCTGTGGACTTCGATAACTGGAGAGACTGGGAAGGGGATGAAGAGATGGAACTGGCCCAGGTGGAACATTATGCAGAGGTAGGAGATTCAGGACCTGCTGTCTTTTGTCCATCATGGTTCTTTCTTGTGTCATCTTCCACATTTCACTGGGGAATTGTCATTAGGGCCAGGAAGAGATGTTGACTGAAGGTTCCCTGGATGGGTTAGTCATTGGTGCTATTACTGTTTACATATTTTGTGAATTGTTTATTTAGTGGAGATGAGAGGAATGGATATTTGTGAAATTATATACATAGATATATGTATATAATTTCTTTTTTTTTTTCTTGTACTGAGGATTTAACCCAGAGGCATTCTGCCTTTGAACTACACCCCTAGCCTGATTTATTTATTTATTTATTTATTTATTTATTTATTTTCTCGTGGTACCTTCAAGCTATACCCCGCCAGCCTGATTTTATTTCTTATTTAGAAACGGGGTCTCACTAGGTTGCTAAGAGCCTTGCTAAGTTGCTGAGGCTGGCTCTGAACCTGTGAGTCTCCTGTCTCAGCTTCCCAAGTACTGGGATTACAAGTGTGCACAACTATGCTTGGCAAAACTACCTTGAAGAGACATTTGCATTTTGTTTTGTTTTGCAGTCCTTGGGATCAAACCCAGGGCCTGGTGTGTGCTAGGCACTGTATCACTAAGCTATGTCCCCAGCCCAAAACATTTTATTTTAATTAATTTTTTTGCAATACTGGGGACTGAACCCAGGGGCATTCTACTTCCCAACTATACCCACAGCCCTATTTTTATGTTTTATTTTGAAACAGGATCTCACTAAGCTGTAGAGGGCCTCATGAGGTTGCAGATGCTGGCCAGCAACCTGTGATCTTCCTGTCTCAGTCAAGTACTGGGATTATAGGCATGCAAAACCATGCCCAGCTCTAATTTTATTTCATATTTGGAAACAGAGTCTCAGTAGGTTGGTGAGAGTCTCACTACTTGCTGAGGCTGTCCTTGAGCCTGCAATCCTCATGTCTCAGTCTCCCAAGTACTAGGAATACAGGCATGAAACACCATGTCTGGCTCATAGATTCAATTTCTATATTGTGTCGAGTCTGTATTCTGAACAAATTTGGCAAAACCTCTTCCCATAGCTCTGTAATTCTCTCTTCTGTGTGTGTTCTTTGTGTGTATGTGTGTGTGTGTGTGTGTGTGTGTGTGTGGTGCTGGTTACTGAACCCAGGGGCATTCTGCCTCTAAGCTACACCCAGAGCCCTAATTTTTTTTTTGGGAGTACTGGAGATGGAACCCAGGGGCATTCTACCTCCGAGCTACACCCCAGCCCTATTTTTTATTCTTTATTTTGAAACAGGGTCTCACTGAGTTGCAAAGGACTTCACTAAATAACTGAGGTTATTCATGAACTGTGATCCTCCTGTCTCAGCCTATGGAATGCTGGGATTACAAGTGTGCGCCACCACTTCCGGCCCTACTTTTTATTCTTTTTTTTTTTTTTTTTTTTTAGTACTAGGGATTGAACGCAGGGGCATTCTACCTTTTAGCTACACCCAGCCTCATTTTTTTTTTTCCAATACTGGGGATGAAACCCAGAGGCATTGTACCTCCAAATGACACCCCCAGCCCTATTTTTTTTCTTTGATTTTTTTTTTTTTTTTTGGGTGGTACTGGGGTTCCTGGAAGCCCTTCTACCTCCGGGCTACACTCCCAGACCTATTTTTACATTTTTATTTGGAAACAGGGTCTCCTAAGCCAGCGCACACGCAGCTGGCTTCAAACCTGCGCGATCCTCCTGTCTCTGCCTCCCAAGCGCGGGGATTACAAGCGTGCGCCACCACGCCCGGCTATTTTGATTTTTTTTTTTTGTATATGTGTGTGTGAGATACTGGGGATGGAACTCAGGGGCATCCTACCTCCAAGCTACACCCCCAGCCCTATTTTTTTTTTTTTTTTTATGTGTGTGGGTCTAGGGCTGGAACCCAGGGGCATTCAACCTCCGAGCTACACCCCTAGCCCTGTTTTTTATTTTTTATTTTGAAACAGGGTCTCACTAAGTTGCAGAGGGCCTTACTAAGTAGTTGAGGCTGGCTTTGAACCTGTGATTCTCCTGTTTCAGCCTCCTCAGTACTGGGATTACAAGTGTGTGCCACCACACCCCATTTTAAATGACTTTTATGGAGGGTATCAAAGCTGGACATGGTGGTGTATGCCTGTAATCTCAGTATTTGAAAGTTTGAGAAGCTGAGACAGAAGAATTTCAAGTTTGAGACCAGCTTCAGCAATTTAGCAAGACTCTATTTCAAAATAAAAAGGGCTAGGGGTGCATCTCAGAGACAGAATGCCCCTGGGTTTAATCCCTATTACCGTACCAAACCAAATCAGAACAAACAAACAAAAAAACCTGAAGAGGATCAATTTACTTTTTTTCCAGTGCATTCCAGTGATGGGTAGGGACTTTGAAGATGGGCACGTTTGCTCGCTGGGTATGGCCGGGACCCTTCTCCTGGGGCCCATAAATATTCAGATCGCTCTCCCCTCCCCTCCTTCTGTCTTATGACTATTTTCTCTCCCCACTAGCTTTTGAATAAGGTCAGCACCAAGAGACCGCCACCTGCTATGGACGACCTGGATGTAAGTAAGGCCTTTCCCTCCACCCAAAGGTCTCTTTTTAGCCCTTAAAAATAACACACCAGTCAGGCTTGGTGGTGCATGCCTGTAATCCTAGCATTCAGGAGGCTAAAAGGGGAGGATCAAGGTTCGTGGCCAGCCTCAGCTACTTAGGTTCTTTGTAACTCAGTGAGACCCTGTTTCAAAATAAAGAATAAAAAATAGGGCTGGGGGCATAGCTCGGAGGTAGAATGCCCTTGAGTTCCATATCCAGTACAGCAAATTAATAATAATAATAGTAATAATAATAATAATAATAATAAATAAAAAATATCGAAGTCAAACACTAAACCAAGCATGGGAGGGAGGGGTGGGGAGGGAGTGAGGTGGGGACTGGGTGGGGGCTGGCCGGGTGATGTGTGCATTTATGCCCACACAAGTTTTTCACCCCATTATGATGTATAAATACAATGTACTAATAAAAAAATTAATTTAAAAAAATAATAAAATACACCAGAAAGCTCCTGTCCCAGTCCCCAGTATACAGTTGTTCTCTGTGCATATTAACCAAAATTTGGATTTGACAGAAGCGGTCATATGTTAGAAAACTCCAGCAAGACCCTCCTCCCATGGCCCCCTCTACTTCCCTGTCCTAAAGCAGACCTGGCCCTCTGGAGAGCATCTTTGCCGCTGTAGGAGCAGTAGCATCAATGAGGATTATGTGACTGAGTGATTCATGATAGACTTCCAGTGGTTTCTTTTATTACCCAAAGTGAAAATCCGTCATAGCCTCCTATGAAGTGTGCTTTAGAAACTCACAGGAGGGAATACGGAGAGTAGGTGGGAGAGCAGCATGAGTGGGTAGAAATGCTCCTTCTCTGAGAGTCTGCAGGCGCCCTGTCTTTCTTTCTCCCCCTAGGATGATTCTGACAGCGCCGATGCAGCAAGTAATTAACTTTCTGTGACAGCTGAGCCCAGGAGGAGGCGGGAGCTTACCTTCTGTTGCTCTGAAAAGCGGTGGCCTGGGCCCTTGTCAGCCCTTTGCTTGTGCACCAAGGTTCTCTGAGTCCCTGGGCTTTTCCAGAAGCTCTTTCTTCAGGGTCTCCTTTCACAGTGTACACCTCCCGTGGACTTGACCGTGGTGCTGCATTGGAAGGCAGGGCCTGGGCTAGCCCGCTGGGGTGTCTGACTCTCTGCTGATTGGTGCGCAACCTCTGAGCTGCTTGATTATTTGAGTTTACGTGTATATGTAGCAGAGCAAAAGCTGAAAACAAAGCAAAGATTACAATAAATCTCTAGGAATGGCTCATTGTCTCTTTATTTTTCTCCTGGTGGCAAGCCCCTTCTCCTTTCAGAGATCCTCTCAAGAAGGTGTGGGGGGGGGGTTTCAGAGATTCTGGTTGGAAGAAGAAAGATTATTATTACGGACAGGCTTGTAAGTAGGCCATGGGACTTGCTCTGGCCTAGATCTGGACTCTGCATCCCTAGAACCAGACACCTCAGCGTCCTGTGCTCCAGAAATACCTTCACATTTATGTGCATGTGTGTGGGAGGGGCAAGGAGGATTGAACCCAGTGGGATTCTACCTCTGAGTTACACCCCCAGCCTCATTTTATTTTATTATATTATTGTTACTATTATTTTTTGTGGTACTGGGGATGAACCCAGAGGCATTTTACCTCTGAGCTATACCCTAGCCCAATTTTTTTTATTGTTTATTTTGAAACTGAGTCTCACTGAGTTGCAGAGGGCCTCACTGAGTAGCTGAGGTTCCTCCTGTCTCATCCTCCCAAGTACTCAGATAACAAGTGGGTGCTACCACACCCAGCTCCTATTTTATTTTTTGATCGATTTATTTAATTTTGCTGGTCTGGGGATGGAACCCAGGGGCATTCGACCTCCAAGCTACACCCTCTGACCTATTTTTTTTTTTTTTTTATTCTTTATTTTGAAACCAGGTCTCACTGAGTTGCAGAGGCCCTCACTAAGTAGCTGAGGCTGTCTGCGAACCGCGATCCTCAGGTCTCAGCCTCCTGAATGCTGGGATTACAAGCGTGCGCCACCACACCTGGCTTATTTTTTTAATTTTGAAATAGGGTCTCACTAAGTTGTTGAGGCTGGCCTCAAACCTGCAATCTTCCCGTCTCCGCCTCCCAAGTACTGGGATTACAGTAGTGTGACACCACACCCAGCTTATTTTTCATTTTGAACCAGGGCCTTGCTAAGTTGTCGAGAGTCTTACTATGCTGCTGAGGCTGGCCTGGAACCAGCCTCTTAGCAAGATCCTCAACAATTTAGAAAGACCCGCAGCAACTTAGACTCAAAAAAAAAAAAAGAAAAAGCCGGCCAGGCATGGTGGCGCACACTTGTAATCCCAGCATTTGGGAGGCTGACAGGAGGATTGCGGTTCAGGGACAGCCTCAGCTACTTAGGCCCTTTACAACTCAGTGAGACCCTGTTTCAAAAAAAAGAATAAAAAATAGGGCTGGGAGTGTAGCTCAGAGGTAGAATGCCCCCTGGGTTCCATCCCCAGCTCTGAAATAAATAAATAAATAAGGCTGTAGGTATAGCTCAGAGGTAGAATTGTTGTAACCTATTCAGGCGAAAATAACTGTCCATAACCAATTGTTAGTCCGTCAAGCCACACTTTATTACAGGTTCGAACCTGGACCCAAGCACATGTGTCTCCACATAAAAGGCAAGGGCTAGGACTTTAAAACAAATTTGCTACCGCTGATCAGACCCCCGTTCCCCGGGAAAGGGATCTAACCACTCGGTTAGGACAGAATCTTGCTGGGGCCTCCATTTGTTGTGGCATATTCGGGCGAGAATAACTGTCCATAACCAATTATTAGTCCGTCAAGCCACACTTTATTGACAGGTCCCAAGCCAGCGAGGCTGACTTCAAAACTGCGCGATCCTCCTTGTCTCCGCTTGGGTCCAGGTGGGAACCTGTCATAAAGTGTGGCTTGACGGACTAACAATTGGCTATGGACAGTTATTCTCGCCCGAATATGCCACAACAGAATGTTCCTGGGTTCTATCCCTAGTACTCAAAAGAAAACAGGGTCTCACTATGTTTTGGAAAGCCTCACTATAAATTGCTGAGGCTGGCAGGTGAACTTGCAATCCTCTTGTCTCAGCCTGCCAAGTACTGGGATTGCAGGTTTGCACTACCACTCTCAGCACAGCTTGTCTTTTGTTAACCTGTCTGTGCTGTTCAATCGGTAGCACTGGCCACATGAGATTATTTAGTTCTCAAATTGTGGTTAGTAGGAACTGAGATGGAAACGGATTTTGAAAGTTTTTCACGAATAAAAGTAAAACATCCCACTAATTTTTATTTATTTATTTTTTTGGTGGTACTGGGGTTCCTGGGAGCCCTTCTACCTCCGGCCTACACTCCTAGACCTACTTTTATAATTTTTATTTGGAAACAGGGTCCCAAGCCAGCGAGGCTGACTTCAAAACTGCGCGATCCTCCTGTCTCCGCCTCCCAAGCGCGGGAATTACAAGCGTGCGCCACCACGCCCAGCACATCCCACTAATTTAAAAAATATCCATTACATGATAAAATAACATCCTGAATATGTTGACTTAAATATATTCACATTTATGCCTTGCATTATCCATCCGACAGCGGTGCTCTGTATCCAAGCCAGTATCCTCCTACCTGTGTAGTGGGGACTCCACCAGCCGAATTATCTATAGCTTTGGGGCCCAAAGACGTAGCTGAACTTCGTGTCTTAACAAGTTTAGGTTGTGAGTTTTGTCTTCTGGTCTTTTTTCAAGTCTTTGTTTCGTTTCTCCTTTCGGTCTTCAAACCGTTGCAAAACAACCCCAAACGCGGGCGGTTCGCGTTTTTAACAAGATTGGCCCCAATCGTGCCTTCCCCCTTCCCCGGCTCCTGCGCGGAGGCGCGCCCTTGGAGAAGTTTGTCCCTCGCGGCTGCCCGTCGCCGTCCGCTTCCGGGCGCGCGTGGGTCCCGGGCGCCGGGAGGCAGCGATGGCGTTCCGGTGTCAGCGCGACAGCTACGCGCGGGAGGTGCGGCCTGTCGGGCGAGGGACCTAAAGCCGCCGGCGGAGGGTGGTTTGCCGAGGAGGGCGTGCGGGTCTAGGCTGCGTCTCGGGTGGCGAGGGCGGAGCCTCGGCTTATTCTCCCCTCTCTCTGCCCAGTTCACCACCACCGTGGTCTCCTGCAGCCCCGCGGAGCTGCAGACCGACGGCAGCCACGGCAAGAAGGAGGCGCTGACCGGCTTCCACGTGGTGCTGGAGGACACGCTGCTCTTCCCCGAGGGCGGGGGACAGGTACGGAGCCGCCCTGAGCCCCGCCTCTCCCGGGAGAGCCCGGGTGGAAAGCGCCCTGCCCTCTTCTCAGCCTAATGAATTCACATGAACATGAGTTCATTTCTTTATTCACTTAGGTATTTACCAATACATTCTTATACTTAGATAAAACAAACGGAACGGGACAGCTTCTCTATAATCGTGGGATCATTTTTTTAGAGGTAACTGTCTACCAGGCATAAGTAATAGAAGTAAAATAAAGCTGCGTAAAGGGAAAGAATAATAGCATGCTGTCCTAGGTGGGAGGCCGCTCATTTCAGGAGAGCTAAATAAGGGAAGGAGTGAGCCATCGCCGTTACCTAGTGGTGCTGAAGAGACACAGAACGCCAAGTGCAAAACCTTAATGTGGGAATTATAGTGTTCACTGAAAAAGATGCCCCTGAGGGAGTCAGGTAAGGCCGATGAAGTACTGTTGCACAAAAGAGCACAGGTTTTTCAATCTCTGATGGGATAGAAACCAGGTACACGGTGAACCTTAGGTACATTGCACAGATACGGCAAGCCCAGGTACTTGGGAGGCTGTGGCAGGATTCAAAGTTCAAGGCCAGCTAATGCAATTTAGTGAAATGCTGTTACACACACACACACACACACACACACACACACACACACACACGGGCATGTCGCCAGTACTTAGGAGGCTGAGACAGGAGGATCTCAGGTTTGAAGCCAGCCTCAGCAATTTAGTGAGGCTCTCAGGAACTTAGTGAGGCTCTGTTACAAAACAAAAAAGTAAAATAAGTCTGGGGGTATATCATGGAGGTAGAAAGCCCCTGGGTTCCCAGTACCATAACAAACAAACAAACAGAAAATAGGGCCAGGGGTATAGGTTAGAAGTAGAAGGTGCTCCTGGGTTCAATTCCCAGGACCACACACACAAAAAAAAAAAAAAAAAAAAAAAAAAGAAGAAGAAGAGGAAGAAGAAAAGACTAGAGATGAAAGAAGGAAGGAAAGAAAGAAAAAAAGGCTGGAGACAAGGATCACAGGTGGCCAGCCTCAACAACTTAGGGAGGCCTTCACAACTTAGTGAGACCCTGTTTCCAGATAAGAAATAAAATCAGGTTAGAGGTTAGAGGTATAGCTTAGAGGTAGAAAGTCCCTGGGTTAAATCCCTAGCCACAAAAAGAAAGAAAGGGAGTTTTTTTTTTGTTTTTTTTTGTTTTGCAAGTCTGGGGATGGAACCCAGGAGCATTTGACCTCCAAGCCACAACCCCCGCCCTGTTTATTTTATTTATTTTGAAACCGGGTCTCACTAAGTTGCAGAGGGCCTCACTAAGTAGCTGAGGCTGTCCACAAACTGCGATCCTTTGGTCTCAGCCTCGCGAATGCTGGGATTATAAGCGTGCGCCACCACGCCTGACTGGAAGGGAGTCTTTAACTTCAACCATCCATAAGTCTCATTTTAATTAATCAACTAGCTTATTTGTGTGGTCCTGGGGTATTCAATCTCCAAGCTACAGCCCTAGCCCCATTTTTTTAAAAATTTGTTTTTATGGTTCTGGTCTGAGAATTGAATCCAGAGGTGTTCTACCGAATCCAGAGGTGTTCTACCTCTGAACTACATCCCTGGCCCCTTTTTTTATTTTATTTTTATTTTTATAGTTTTTTTTTTTTTTTTCAGAACTGGGGATTCAACCCAAGGGCATTCTACTTTTGAGTTACACCCTCCACCTCTATTTTTTATTCTTTATTTTGAAACAGGGTCTCACTAAGTTGCAGAAGGCCTCATTAAGTAGATGAGGCTGGCTGAAAACTTGCAATCCTCCTGTCTCAGCCTCTGAAATACTGGGATTATAAGAGTGTACAACCATGCCAAGCCCTGTCCCTTAAAAAAAACTTTTTTTTCTTGAGAACCAGGTGTGGTGGCACATGCTTGTAATCCCAGCATTTGGGAGGCTGAGACAGGAGGATTGCGGTTCATGGACAGCCTCAGCTACTACCTAGTAACCTTCGCAGTTCAGTGAGACCCTGTTTCCAAATAAAGAATAAAACAGGCCGGGTGTGGTGGTGCATGCTTGTAATCCCTGTGCTTGGGAGGCGGAGACAGGAGGATTGCACAGGTTAGAAGCCAGCCATGCTGGCCTAAGAGACCCTGTTTCCAAATTAAAAAAAAAAAAAAAAAAACATGGGGGGGGGTGTTGTAGTTCAGATGTGGAAAGCCCCTGGGTTCCATCCTCAGTACAGCAAAAAAAAAAAAAATTTTTTTTTGAGACCATGAATGGTGGCACACACTTGTGATCCCAGCACTCAGGAAGCTGAGACAGGATTGTGGTTCATGGAATTTTATTTTTTGTGGTACTGGGGATGGAACCCAGGGGCATTCTACCTCTGAGCTACACCCCCAGCCCTGTTTTTTATTCTTTTTTTTTTTTTTTTTTTTTTTACTTGTTTTCAGGTGTTTATAAATTTTTAATTGGTGCATTGTAGTCATACTTTTTTTTTTTTTTGCAGGTCTGGGGATGGAACCCAGGGGCATTCGACCTCCTAGCTACACTTCCTGTCCTATTTTTTATTTTTTATTTTGAAACAGGAATTCACTAAGTTGCAGAGGGCCTCACTCAATAGCTGAGGATGTCTGCGAACCACGATCCTTCAGTCTCAGCCTCCCGAATGCTGGGATTACAAGCATGCGCCACCACGCCTGGCTCATACATCTTAATGGGATGAAAGATGGTGGAGGCATACATGCACACATCAGCCAATTAGTCCTTACCCAATTCCCACCCCGTTCCCTCCCCATCCCTCCTTCCCATGCTTGGCTTAGTGATTGACTTTGATATGTTTGTTATTTATTTTATTTTTGCAGGTCTGGGGATGAAACCCAGGGGCATTTGACCTCCGAGCTACACTCCCTGCCCTACTTTTTATTCTGTATTTTGAAACAGGGTCTCACTAAGTTGTGGAGGGCCTCACTAAGTAGCTGAGGCTGGCTTTGAACCTGTGCGATCCTCCAGTCTCAGCATCCTGAATTTTGGGATTACAAATGTGTGCCAACACACCTGGTGTTATTTTTTATTTTTTGAAACAGGATCTCACTGAGTTACAAAGGGCCTCACAATGTAGCTGAGGCTGTCTGCAAACCGCAGTCCTCCTGTCTCAGTCTCCCAAATGCTGGGATTATAAGTTGTGCCACCACGCCTGGTTTATTCTTTATTTTGAAACAGGGCTTCACTAAGTTGCAGAGGGTCCCACAAAACAGTTGAGGCTGGCCATAATCCACAATCCTTCTGTCTCAGCCTCTCAAATGCTGGGATTACAAGTGTGTGCCACCACACCCGGCTTCTGAGGCTGACTTTGAACCTGTGATCTTCCTGTCTCAGCTTCCAAAGTACTGGGATGATATGCATGCACCACCATATGGGGCTTGTTTTAGATATTATTAAAAATAAGACTATACTGAGGAGATGGCAGTGAGGATGAAGGTTCTTTGAGTTTTACAATCTTCATTACTATCCTCCACTCTCGCTATTTGCTCTCTTTTTTTTTTTTTAATGTGGTACTGGGGATAGAACCCAGGTTTGCTCTACTATACTCCAGCCCTTTTTATTTTTTTTGTTTGGTAACAGAGTCTTGCTCAGTTGCTGAGAGTCTTATCCTATTGCTGAGGATATGACTTTGAAACTGCAATCCTCCTGTCTCAGTCTCTCAAGTACTGGGATTATAGGCAGGTGCCATCACGTCCCACAATCTCTTTCTGTTTTAATCCTGCTATTCTAACTTGAAGAGTAAAGAGTAGAACAGAGAAGTCTTTCCTGGAACAAAGTAAACTCACCTTTTTTCCATTGCCGCCACCGCCGCCTCCTCCTCCTCCTCTTCCTCCTCCTCCTCCTCCTCCCTTTGGGAACTCAAATTTTGGGTCTATGTCTCATAGGTTTTCCTTAGAGGATCTTTGTGTCTAGGAGGCAAGGTGAGTTGAGCCTCACCATTGGTTACCTTTCTTTCTTTCCCCCAGCCTGATGACCGTGGTACAATCAATGAGATCGCTGTGCTCAGAGTGACCCGCCGCGGGGCTCAGGCTGAACACTTCACACAGACAGCTCTGGCCCCTGGGAGCCAGGTCCAGGTGCGGGTGGACTGGGAGCGGAGGTTTGACCACATGCAGCAACACTCAGGTATGTGGGACCCGATGGGAGACACACAGGAGCTACAGTTGCCATGCGTGGGAACACCCTGATGACTAGACTATCTTTTCTTTTTTTTTTTTTGGTGGTACTGGCGTTCCTGGAAACCCTCTGGGCTACACTCCCAGACCTATTTTATATTTTTATTTGGAAACAGGGTCTCTTTAAGCCAGCGAGGCTGGCTTCGAAGGCTGGCTTCGAACCTGCGCGATCCTCCTGTCTTCGCCTCCCAAGTGCAGGGATTACAAGTGTGCGCCACCACGCCCGGCCTTAGGAATCTTTTAGAGGAGACAGATATACACAGAATCAGCTCTGAGTCAGGCAGCATATGATAAATGTTACAAAAGTAATATGAATTATTGAAGTAAAACATTTTAGAATAGCCACTGGTATTCAGTATTGCCAATTTCCCACTTGATAGCTCTAGCTGATGTCTTGTGAGCTGTTCAAATTAAAAATATCCAAAATGAGCAGAATTCTTGTGACAAGTTTCAGTAAAGTATCTGAAGCATTACCAGCTGGGTGTGTGGTGGCACACGCCTGTAATCTAGTATTTGGGAGGCTGAGACAGGAGGATTGCAGGTTTGAGGACAGCCTCAGCAAGTGGTGAGACTCTCATCAACCTAATGAGACCCTATCTCAAAGTAAAAATAAAATAGGCTGGAGATATAGTTTGGAGGCCCCTAGGTTCAATCCATAGTACTACTACTACTACTACTACTACTACTACTACTACTATACACACACACACACACACACACACACACACACACACACACAGTTTCAAAAAGTGGGCATTACCCAGTGCCTAGCAGGTGTTCCACATGGTATAACTCCGTGATTCGTCGCTGTCTGGGCCTCTCACTCTTCTGTCTCTTGCTCTCTTTCCTTAGGGCAGCATCTCATCACAGCAGTTGCCGACCAGCTTTTTGGGTTGAAGACAACATCGTGGTGAGCAGGAGGCCCAGGACTAGCTGTCGGGCCTGGATACCTAGTACTAGCTTTGTCTCAGCGATGGGTGGGAGTCGGAGGATAAAAGAAAGGGTAACGCTCAGCCCTGTGTGGTGGCACAGTCCTGTAATCCCAGCACGTGGGAGGCTGTGACCAAAGAACTGTAGGTTCAAGACCAGCCTCAGCGACCCAGTGAGACCTTGTTTCAAAATAAAAATAAAAAGGGCTGTGGGTGTAGTTTAGAGGTAGAATGTCCTAGGTTCAATCCCCAGTACCAAAATAATGATGATAATAATAATGAAGGAGAATTTAAAAAGATAAAGGGTCGTGCTCAGAGTTGGCTGCTTCCTCCTTTGCAAAGATGGGGTGGTAGGATGACCTCGTGTTTCTTAGAGGAAACCCAAGGATGAGAGTAGAGGCTTCAGCCTTCGCCTGGGAGAGGGCATGGAATGTGGAGCTCAGGGATCTGAGGTGAGGGATCCTGGGCCTACCACGCACAGGCTGCTTGACTTTGATCATGTTGCTCGATAGCCTTCACCATAAAATGGGAATGACAGCCGGGTGTGGTGGCGCACGCTTGTAATCCTGTCATCTGGGAGGCTGAGACAGGAGGATCACAGTTCATGGTTGCAGCTCAGTGTGACCCTGTTTCAAAATAAAGAATAAAAAATAGGGCTGGAGGTGTGGCTCAGAGGTAGAATGCCCCTGGGTTCCACCCCCAGTACCATACACACAACACAAAAAAAAGGCAATCCCTACCCCCAGTCCCTATAGTATGTGGGAAGGATTAAATAAAATCTTTTATATGAGCTTATGAGCATTCTTTCTGTAAGCTTTTTTTTTTTTTTCCTCGTGGTACTGGGAATGGAATGGTACAGAGTCTTATGCACGCTATTTCTGACCTGCATCCTCAGCCTTTTTAACTTTAGTTTGAGATGGATCTTGCTAAATTGCTCAGGCTGGCTTCACATTTGTGGTCCTCCTACCCTAGTCTGCTGAGTCTCTGGGATTACAGGTGTGTGCCACCTTGCCTGGCTCTTTGTGAACTTTCCTTCATTGTCATAATCAGCCTCCTGTGACCGCTCCCCTCCGGCAGGGAGTTAGGGCGGCTGAGGTGTGTGATAGAGCTGGACGGCCCCTCCGTGACAGCGGAGCAAGTAGCTTCCATTGAGCAGAGCGTCAACGAAAGAATTAGAGACCGGCTGCCTGTGAGTGTGCGGGAGCTGAGCCCGGATGATCCCGAGGTGGAGCAGGTGAGGGGGACCCGGAGGCGGCCTCTGCAGATTGGGCTCCTCATCAAAATTCACCCAAGCCAGGCGTGGTGGCGCAGGCCTGTAATCGCAGTACTTGGGAGGCTGAGACAGGAGGATCACAGGTTCAAAGCCAGCCTCTGCAACTTAGTGAGACCCTCAGCAGTTTAGCAAGACCCTGCTTCAAAATAAAACAGTAAAAGGCTGGGTGTGCCGGCGCACGCTTGTCATCCCCGCGCTTGGGAGGCGGAGACAGGAGGATCGCGCAGGTTTGAAGCCAGCCCCACTGGCTTGCGAGACCCTGTTGCCAAATAAGAAATTATAAAATATGTTTGAGAGTGTAGCCCGGAGGTAGAAGGGCTTCCAGGAACCCCAGCACCCAGCAAAATAAACAAACAGACAAACAAACAAATAAATAAATAAAAAAGTAAAAAGGGCCAGGGGTGTAGCTTGGAGGTAGAATGCCCCTGGGTTCCATCCCTGGTACCTAAAATAAATAAATATAAATAAATAAATAATAAATAAATAATAAATAAATAAATAAGCAAGCCAGCCTTTCTCCACTCCTCGTCCAGGTGCGGGGCCGGGGCTTGCCAGATGATCATGCCGGTCCCATTCGAGTGGTTACCATTGAGGGTGTTGATTCCAACATGTGCTGCGGGACCCATGTGAGCAATCTCAGTGACCTTCAGGTAGGTGTGGGGGGACTATGGGGAGCAGAGGGCTGCCACAGGGCTGGAAAGGTGGGGGTTAGGAGTCCTAGGTGGACTCTTTCCTCTTTTGCTTCAGAGCTGGGGAAGAGGTCTGTGTCTCTTGCTCTGAGGTCCCAGGCCCACTGTGTGTGTGTGTGTGTGTGTGTGTGTGTGTGTGTGTGTGTGTGTGTGTGTGTGTATGTGTGTTACCTCCTTCATGTAGGTCATTAAGATTCTGGGCACTGAGAAGGGGAAAAAGAACAAAACCAATCTGATCTTTCTGGCTGGGAACCGGGTGCTGAAGTGGATGGAGAGAAGCCATGGAACTGAGAAAGCACTGACCGCTTTGCTGAAGTATGTCCCTCAGTCACCCCGCCCCTCGGGCCCTGCACACCCTGGGCCGCAGCTTCCCCACCTGGAAGGTAGAATTATCTCTTCCCTCTGGGGGGCAAGGTGCACTCATAAACAGCAAAGTTCTTTAGACTTTACGTCAGACCCACACAAGATGGTTTTTCCCCTGTATTCCCCCCACCCCCCCGTTGCCTCAGAGGCCTCCTCGGAATGTCCCGGGTCCCCATTGGGAGGGCGGCACCTTAGAAAAGAAGGCACCCTTGTTTTGCATCCCTGAGGCTGGAAGCAGCTGTGTGCATCTGGGCTGCTCTCTTTGACTTCGCAGGTGTGGAGCAGAGGAGCACGTGGAAGCAGTGAAAAAGCTCCAGAACTCCACCAAGCTCCTGCAGAAGGTGCTTGTCCCCGGCAGCGGGAGGGCCCGAGCTCTGCCTGGACAGAGCCTGGCTGCGGAAGGGGCAGCGAGGGGGACCAGGTGGAGGGAAGATGGTGCTTCCCTGTTACACTGGCCCCCTGCCTACGGTTCTGTCACATCCATTCCAGAACAACTTGAATCTGCTCAGAGACCTGGCCGTGCACACCGCCCACAGTCTCAAGAACAGCCCAGACTGGGGAGGTGTGGTCTCACTGCACAGGTGAGACATTAGGAGCCGGGACAAGGCGGGGCTGAGCTGGACTCAAAGCTCAGCATCTCCCCTGTGCGCAGAGCACAGCAGAGGGTGGGTTGCTTGCTGGGATTTTCAAGGCCAAGTAGACCGCCAGACCCTAGGGAAAGCAGATTTCCTGGGTTTGATTCTAACATAACGTTGGAACTTTTATTAGCACTTTTCCTCCCTCCTTCACCATAATATAGATTTATTCTTATTTATTTATTTATTTTTGGTGGTACTGGGGTTCCTGGAAACCCTCTACCTCCAGGCTACACTCCTAAACCCTTATCCTGGCGGAATCCTTTTTTTTTTTTTTTTTTTTGGTACTGAGAATTGAACCTGGAACATTTCACCTCTGAGCCTACACCTCCAGCCCTATTTTACTTTATTTTATTTTATTATTTATTTATTTATTTTTGTGGGTCTGGGAATAGAACTTAGGGGCATTCAACCTCTGAGCTACACCCCCTGCCCTATTTTTTTATTCTTTATTTTGAAACAGGATCTCACTAAATTACGGAGGGCCTTACTAAGTAGTTGAGGCTGTCCATGAACCGCGATCCTCCGGTCTCAGCCTCCTGAATGCTGGGATTACAAGAGTGCGTCACCACACCCAGCTTTTATTTGTTTTAATTTTTTGCGGTACTGGGGATGGAACCCAGGAGCATTGTACCTCCAAGCTACACCCCCAGCCCTATTTTTTATTCTTTATTTGGAAACCTGGCCTTACTGAGTTGCAAAGGTCCTCACTAAGTAGCTGAGGCTGTCCACGAACCACGATCCTCTGGTCGCAGCCTCCCAAATGCTGGGATTATAAGTGTGCACCACCATGCCCATCTTATTTTTTATTTTGAAACAGAGTCTTGCTAATTTGCTGAGGCTGGCTTCGAACCTGTGATTCTCCTGTCTCAGTCTCCCAAGTACTGGGATTATAGGCTTGTGCCACCATGCCCAGTTCAAATTCTGTTTAAGAGGAATAAAAACAAACCTTTATGTATAAGCTTCTGAGGCTGAGAAGGACATCTTGCTGGTCTTCTGCCAGTGTTCTTCTTGTTGAGGGTCTGGGACTTTGTGTGCTCCACCAGGCAGCACTGCGGCCAGCCTCGTGAGAAGCCAGGCCTCCTGCAGCTTCAGATCTCCACACCGGCCTGGGCCTCATGTCTGTGTCCTTTGTCTTAGGAAGGAGGGCGATTCCGAGTTCATGAATATCATTGCTAATGAGGTTGGATCTGAGGTAAGAGGAGCATATGTTTCTCTATTCTGCTCTGGGTAGAGATTAGGGACATGTAAGTCAGGACATTAGTTCACCTGAGTCTCTCGCATTACCATGAAAACATCACATTAAAAACAGTCCATTCAGCCGGACATGGTGGCACACGCTTGTAATCCCCGCGCTTGGGAAGCTGAGACAGGAGGATTGTGCAGGTTCGAAGCCAGCCTCAGCTACTTAATGAGGCTCTCAGCAACTTAGTGAGACCCTGTTTCCAAATAAAAAAATATAAAAACTGTCTGGGAGTATAGCCCGGAGGTAGAAAGCCTCTGGATTCCATCCCCAGTAACACACACGCACACACACACACACACACACACACACACACACACACACCCATTCAGCTGGGCGTGGTGACTCACGCTTGTAATCCCAGCATTTGGGAGACTGAGACAGGAGGATCGCGGTTCTTGTACAGCCTCAGCTACTTAGGCCCTTTTACAACTCAGTGAGACCCTGTTTCAAAATAAAGCATAAAAAATAGGGCTGGGGGTGTAGCTTGGAGGTAGAATGCCCCTGGGTTATATCCTCAGTACTGCAAAAAAAAAAAAAAAAATCCATTCAGTACTATTTTCTTAGCATGAACTGGGAGCCAAGCTCTCTCTTTAAGGTGACTGATAAATACTTTTGTTTTGTGGATTGAACCTGGGGATGTTCTACCTCTGAGCTATACCCCCAGCCCTGTTTATAAATTTTTTAGTCTTGAAACAGGGTCTCACTAGGTTACTGATAGCCTCACTAAATTGCTGAGGCTTTCTATGAATTTATGGTCCTCCTGTCTCAGCCTCTCAAATACTGGGATTACAAGTACGTACCACCATACCCTACTAGATCAGTACAATTAATCTTTAGGGCTGTCACATTTATCAGTTTCCTAGCTCTTTCTTTGCTTTTTGGTTTTTTTGTTCATTTGTTTGTTTTTGGTAGTACTAGAGATTAAACCCAGGGGTGTTCTTTTTATTTTTTAAATTTTGAAATAGGGTCTACATAAGTTGCTAAAGTTGGCCTTGAACTCATGAACCTCCTGGTTCAGCTTCCCAAATATTAGGATTACAAACTTGTACCACTATACCTGACTCCCAAGTTGCTTTTTTTTTTTTGCGGGTCTGGGGTGGAACCCAGGGGCATTCGAACTCCGAGCTACACCCCCTGCCCCATTTTTTGTTCTTTTTATTTTGAAACCAGGTCTCACTGAGTGGCAGAGGGCCTCACTAAGTAGCTGAGGCTGTCCACGAACAGCAATCCTCCGGTCTCAGCCTCTCAAATGCTGGGATTACTAGCGTGCGCCACCACGCCCGGCTCCTCCTTGATATTAAACTAGGTTTCTCTAGTCACTCTCAGTTTCTTGGCCTTGGGGGGGCACAGTGGTGGGGCTTCATCATTATTTGTTAGCATCACATCAGGGGGCGATAGCTGTGCTTGAGGCTGAGGAGAGTGCAGGGTTGGGGAGTTGACCTCACATGCGCTCATCTCCTTGTCTCCCTCCTAGGAGACCCTGCTCTTCTTAACAGTGGGAGATGAGAAAGGTGCTGGGCTCTTCTTGCTAGCAGGGCCAGCGGAAGCTGTGGAGACCCTGGGGCCCAGGTAATGTACATGGTCTCTCTTGTGCAGGTGGGAGAGTCTGTAAGCTACTAACTTACTAATGCAGCCCTGCACTTGTTAAAAGGACCACCACTAAAGAAATGTGGCATATAAGCCGGGCGTGGTGGTGCATGCTTGTAATCCAGCATTCAGGAGGCTGAGACCAGAGGATCGCGGTTTGCAGACAGCCTCAGCTACTTAGTGAGGCCCTCTGCAACTCAGTGAGACCCGGTTTCAAAATAAAGAATAAAAAATAGGGCAGGGGTGTAGCTTAGAGGTTGAATGTCCCTGGGTTCCATCCCCAGACCTGCAAAAAAAAAAAAAAAAAAAAAAAAAAAAAGAAAGAAAAAAAGAAAAAGAAATGTGGCATATACATACAGTGGGATTTTACTGAGCCATAAAGAAAACAAAATTATGTCACGTGCAAGAAAATGGATGGAACTAGTGCGATTAGCCAGTCTCAGAACATAAGGGTCTTATTATGTTTTCTCTCATATGTGAAAGCTAGAATGAAAATAGGAAACAAAATATATTTATAATACATGTATACAATGTAAAATTGATCTGATCAGGGTAATTAGCATTTCCATCTCCCTAAACCGTTGTCTTTTCTTTGTCTGGGGAACCTTTGAACTCTTCTGGTTGTGCAGATATTTTTAAGAAGGGTTTCTAGAAGTCGCCTCTGCTTCCTCTCCCTCCCCAGGTCCCAGGGAAGATGGGGCTGCCTTGTTTTCTTGTGTCTTTTCCCTCACAGACCATCCCCTGACTGTCCCTCTGTTCTCCAGGGTGGCTGAGGTCCTGGAAGGCAAAGGAGCAGGGAAGAAAGGCCGCTTCCAGGGCAAGGCCACTAAGCTGAGCCGGCGGGCGGAGGCGCAGGCGCTTCTGCAGGACCATGTCGGTACCCAGAGTGCCGAGGAGTGAGGCCAGGGGCTGCCGCGGGAGTCTCCCAGACAATAAAGGACTGTGACCCCAAACCGCTGTTCCCACCGACCTTTGTCTGCTTTGTACAGCGCACTCGTGTGCTTATGCAGTCAACATCTGTTTGTGAAGAGACAGTTTTCTTTCTTTTATAGTACTGGGGATTGAACCCAAGGACATTCTACCTCTGAGCTACACCCACAGATCTATTTCTTTTTTTTTTTTTTTTTTTTGTTTTACGGCACTGGGGAAGGAATCCAGGGGCATTCTACCTTTGAGCTATACCCCCAGACCTATTTTTTATTCTTTATTTTGAAACAGGGTCTCCCTGAGTTGCTAAGGGTCTTGCTAAGTACCTGAGGCTGTCTGCGAACTGAACCCGAACTGTGATCCTCCTGTCTCAGCCTCCCAAATGCTGGGATTATAAGCATGTGGCTTTTTAAAACTTCTTTATTTTGCAATTTATTTGGACACTGTCTAAGTTGCAGAGTGTCTCACTAAGTAGCCGAGGCTGGCTGTGGCCTGCGTGCCCCCCCACACCTGGCTAAGTACTTTCCTCCTTTGGTGGCTGTTGGGCGTAACCTGTGTAAGTGGACACGGTGCTGAGGATGTGCTACTTTGTCTAGGCCCAGCTGAAACCTTTGTCCATGGACAGTACAGGCCAGTCTGGCAGCTTGATCCAGGACTTATCCTCATTCAGATCTCTTTATTTTCTTCTTTTCTCTCTCTCTTTTCAAAATTATATTTGTTTTTGGTGCTGGAGACAGAATGCAGGGCCTTGCACATGCTCTGCCCATGAGACATCTCTGGCCCTTTTTTTTCCCCATCCTCCAATCTGTGATTTAGAACTAAATGTATTAATAACAGCAAATAGGTCAAGAAGTCACAAAAGTATATAGTAGAAAGGTGCTCCAAGACCAGGCATGTCTGGTAATCTTAGTACCTGGACGATTACATGCCTGTAATCTTAGTACTTGGAAGGTTAGGACAGGTTTGAGGATAGCCACGGGAAGTGAGACTCTCATCAGTCGAGTGAGACCCTGTTTCAAAATAAAAATAAGATCCCATTGCTTGGGAGGCTGAGACAGGAGGATCGCGCAGGTTCGAAGCCAGCCTCAGCTACTTAGGGAGGCTCTCAGCAAACTTAGTGAGACCCTGTTTCCAAATAAAATAGAAAATAGGTCTGGGAGTATAGCCCAGAGGTAGAAAAGCCCCTGGGTTTCACCCCAAGTACCCCCTCCCCCCAAAAAATTAAGAGCTGGGCGTGGCGGCACACACTTGTAATTTCAGCCTGTGGGAGGCTGAGACCTGAGGATCATGGTTCAGGGACAGCCTCAGCTATTTAGTGAGGCCCTCTGCAACTTAGTGAGACCTTGTTTCAAAATAAAGAATAAAAAGATAGGGCTGGGGGTGTAGCTTGGAGGTTTAATGCTCCTGGGTTACACACACACACACACACACACACACACACACACACACACACACACACAAATTAGAATAAAAAGATAGGGCTGGGGTTAACACTCGGAGGTAGAATACCCCTGGGTTCCTTCTCCGGTACTGCAAAAAACAAACAAACAAAAAAGAGTGAAATGGGCTTACCAAACCTCATGTCAGAGCAGCAGTCGTAGACCTGGACTATGTCGGGCAATCCTGGATGTCTGGTCTCCTGCCCAGACACTCCCTGAACTTCAGTTTCTTGACCTGAAAATGGGGACATGAACATGGTGTCCTAAGAGGGAACATTCTGCAATAATTAGGAAAAGACAAACACCTGAGCAAATTATGGGAAAACGATAATTGGTTGTGTAAAGAGAAGGAAAATAAAGCAACACTTATTTTTTAACTGGAGATATAATTCAAGCCTGTCACGGGGTTCTTTATTTAATGCCCTGGGGAGAGGAACAGTTGGTGTGTTTAAGAAAAGGAATGAAAAAAAAAAAAAACGAAAAACTAGGGATTAAATCCAGGAATGTTGGCTACTGAGCTATACCTCTCCCCCCAGGCTTTTTTTTTTTTTTAATTTTGGGCAGATTTTTGCTAAATTGGCAAGCTGGCCTCAAACTTGGGATCCTCCTGCCTCAGCCTCTTGAGTTGCTGGAATGATAGCCATGTGCCTTTTTGTTGTTGTTTGTTAGTTTTTGAATAGTGGAGGAAAAGTTAGTCTTGGCCTAGAATGAATAGGAGAAGCAGGAGCCAGGCATGGTGGTACATGTCTGTAATCCCAGTACTTGGGAGGCTGAGACAGGATCACAGGTTCCTGGCCAGCCTTAGCTACTTAGTGAGACCTTCTGCAACCTAGTTAGACCCTGTTTCAAGACAAAGAGTAAAAAGTAGGGCTGGGGGTGTAGCTTGGAGGTAGAATGCCCCTAGGTTCCATCCCTAGTACAGAAAAAAAAAAAAGCAGGAAGAAAGGCCAGCAGATCAGCTTCTCCTTAAACTCTGTGTGTGTGTGTGTGTGTGTGTGTGTGTGTGTGTGTGTGTGTGTGTGTGTGTGTGACTGAGGATTGAGCCCAGGGACATGCTACTCTGAGCTACACTCTCAGCCTATTTTTTAAAAATTTTGTTTGGAGCCGGGTGTGGTGGCGCACGCTTGTAATCCCCGCGCTTGGGAGGCTGAGACAGGAGGATTGCACAGGTTCGAAGCCAGCCTCAGCTACTTAGTGAGGCTCTCAGCAACTTAGTGAGACCCTGTTTCCAAATAAAATATAAAAAAAGTCTGGAGTGTAGCCCGGAGGTAGAAAGCCTCTGGGTTCCACCCCCAGTGCCACAAAAAAAAAAAAAAAAAAAAATTGTTTGGAAACAGGATCTCGCTAGGTTGATGAGAACCTCACTACTTGCTGATGCTGTCCTCGAACCTGTGATCCTCCTGTCTCAGCCTCCCAAGTACTGGGATTACAGGCAGGTGCCACCTTACCTGACTTCTTAAATTGTCTTTGACGAAGATTTTCAG